>NC_056732.1:1045405721-1045549598 GCF_019279795.1 Protopterus annectens
TAAAATATATAATATATATTATATATATATATATATATATATATATATATATATGTATACATACATACAAACACACACACATAGAAAACTTCCTAACTGTGAGGACTAAAGACCAAAAATAAAAAATAATAATAAAAAATGAAGGAGTCTGACACCAAGCTCAAACTGATCCTGACCGTTTTCGTTCAATTTATTTGATATATACGATCTTTATCAGAGTAACCGTGTGCATTACTGGCAAAAGCAGACTCCTAAATGTTATACAGGAATGCTAAAAAGGTGAATAACACTCGGTTTTCATTGTTTCAAAAAGCAGGCTACTGAATATTAAACAGGAATGCTAAAAAGGTAGACAATACTAGGTTTTCATTGGTTCAGTGTGCTAAAGCGACGGGCTAATGGGTAGATTCTCTACAGCTATGGTCTCATTGGTTGATAGGAGTGGAGTGGTGAGCTAATGCTGGAGTAGCAGGGCTGGAATGAGGTGGCCAATGGGATTCTTAGGGGATGGTACGGTTGTGACAGTAAATGTGTGCATGAGTTAATCATACGATTTTAATGAATGCTTCACATTGAGGTGTTTGTTCAGTCCTGGATTTCCGTCTGCCTGGAGCAGCACCTGCCATCTGAGCTCTTTTAATTCCAGGAGTGTGTTGGTATCCCCGAAAAGGGGTGGATTTGTTCGAGCACTAGAAACTTGATGTGGGAGAAATGGTTGCAGTGTGTGCTGTGTCTGCTAAGGGCATTGTGCTGGTTATACGACCAGATCACCATATCAGACTGACGATTTGGTGACTAAGTATTATGAGTTTTTAGAATTTTGAGTTCAGTAGTTTGAGATTCAGGATTTTGAGTTTTCAATATTTTGCAGTGAAGTTATATATATATATATATATATATATATATATATATATTTAGATAGATAGATCAATGTATATAAAGAGAGAGAGACACACACACAGACACACTCACATTATACAGATTTTTGAAAATGGCATAAATCCTCCAGTCTGACTTAAAGTCACCAAATCATCAGTCTGATATTGTGTATTAAATTTAATGAAAAAAAATGAAAATACAGAGATGGGCAATCAAGAAAAATGATGTTAATGTTCAATTCTCACAAATCATCATGGTACCATCTTAAAACTGTAACTACCAAATTCCATGTTTAAGGTTGTAAAATGCTGGTGTGATGGTTTAAGTAAGAAATGCTATGTGGAGTCTATGCCTGGCAGATCATTTTATACTTCCCATGTCCTTATACCTGATTACAAGGAGATAAGAATAGTACAGGAGTGTTTGTACTTGTGTAAAGTCTGTGCCTCTCATATCCATATCCCCCTACTAATACAAATGCAACCCTTTTGTCTGACACAATTATATATTTCTGCAATGACATGTTTAAAAACCTGGGGGGATTCATAAAGCTTACCATGATGTATACATTTGTGCACCTCAAGTAACCTTTCAAAATGAATAAACAGCAAAACCACAGGTAATGTTACCTATGAATTCAGAAAGGTTACCTTAAGGTAACCTTTATGAATCCTCTCCCCTTAAGTTCATAGGTATGCTTGTGAAATGCAACTTTTAATAAAGATTTTTACAGTGTAAAGTGGGTTTCGAACTGGGAACACTAAGGATAATGTTACATCCTTCTTTATATTTATTGAAGATACTTAGAGGCTTATTAACGTGTTTACACATCCACAAAGTTAATATATACATAAGCTTTTAGTATTAAAGAGGGCAGCAGGGGATGTAAAGCAACACCTGTCACTACGTGTTTACTGGCTTTTCATTTACAGCATGCAGATGGCCTTACTCTGTCTCACACAGATGAGCATGCATACTTGTGTGTATGGATATGTGTACGTGTATGTGTGCACATCTACATATATGGATTCACTTCATAACACTGAAAACTCAAAACACTGAAAATGAGAAACCTTCATAATAAAGAAGACCAAAACACTGAAACTTCAAAACACTGAAAACTCAAAACACTGAAAACACATATCATACATATACTGAGTTTAAACAACATAAATCATAGCACTTTCCACCAAGTGTAAGTAGGGGAGCAAGGCCCCCTGCAGCCCCCATGTGGGGTGCTGCGCCCCCACACCCCGTCTACTTAAATACATCAACTCCAAGAGTGCACTTAGTGTAGTGAAGTGCAATCTTGGAGTTGATATATATAAGTAGCAGGGGGGCTTGCCCCCCTGCTTACACTTGGTGGAAAGTGCTATGATTTATGTTGTTTAAACTCAGTATATGTATGATATGTGTTTTCAGTGTTTTGAGTTTCAGTGTTTTGAGTTTTCAAGATTTTGAAGTTTGTGTTATGAAATGAATCCATATATACACACACACACACACACACACACACACACACACACACACACACACACACACACACATATATATATATATATATATATATATATATATATATATATACACACACACACACACACACACACACACGTGTGTGTGTACATATATATATATATATATATATATATATATATATATATAGATATAGATATACATATATACACATACATACATATTCAGTTTACCAATTTAAACCTCATCACTATTTCCATAATTAACTTTTGAAGAGCAAGAAGCACTGAAAGAACTTCAGAATAATGATGGCATAATTAGACCTGCGGACGAAGGAGGCACTATTGTGGTTTTGGAGAAGGTATAGGTATACTATGATAGAAAGATGACATCTATGCTTTCTGATGAAACCACATGCAACTTGATTACTTATAAACAGGTCAATCATATGATTTAAGATGTACATAAAACTTTATTTGAATTTCTGGGATGTCACAAGCTTGATCAGCACCTCTAGGAGTTCTTGGATGTACAGACTCCCAATAGAACCATCATAAAGGGACTACCTAAACTACACAAGGATTTTAATTTTACACCATTACTCCCTACAGTGGCAGGTGAGGGCTAGTTAACTGAACCCCTTTCAATTTTTATTGAAGAGCAACTGAGAACAGTAGTGATGAGAACTAAAATGGTGCTGAAGGACACCAGGCAATTCCTTGATACTTTGTATGAGTATACGAGTTCTACAGAGAATAGAAAACAACTAATGGTGACGATGGATGTACAAAGTCTGTTTACAGTTATCCCTAATGATTATGGGATGCAAGTCATTAGAACTTTTTTTACAGAATCACAGTGACTTTACTACAGACAAGATAGGTTTAATACGTGCTCTGTTAAATATAGTACTAGAAAATAATGTCCATTTATGCACAGGAGATATACTGGCAGAAATGGTGGGTGGCAATGGGCAATCCCTGTGCAAATACTTATGACAATATAGTACTGGCGAACTGGGAAGCCCATACCGCCCTTATGAATAACCCTTTTACCCCTTATATACACTATTACAAGAGTAGTATGGATGATTTATATTTTTTGTGGGAAGGTACAAGTGAACTGCTTTTTGACTTTGTCAGTTATCTTGAAAGTACAACTGATTTCTTAAAATTTACAGTGCAATATTCTAATACTAGAACTGCCTTTTTGGATGTCATGGAAGAGATGAATTAAGATGGCATAATTAACATGACTACACATCACAAGGCATGTAAAAAAAATATCTTGCATCAAAACAATATGCATCCTCAGCATGTGTATAACAACATATTGAAAGAAAAACGACTACGCAATTCAAGAATGCATGCCAGAGAAAAGGATTACCTCCAAGCTAATATGAATTTGAAATGACAATTTATGCAAAGAGATTATAATACAAAAGACATAAACAAGCAATTGCATGAGGTGAAACAGTTAAGAGACACACAAGGACAACCTAATTATTTGAACAGAGCTACAGAAGGTGATGATCATAATGATACCAAAGATCTGACAAATGTCAACAGAGTGGTTCTAACTTACTCCAGTGATGTTTACTGTGTTACTGACATAATAAGGAAGAACTGGAAGATTCTGATGAGTCAGTTAAGAAAATAGTAGGTGACAGACCAACATTTACCTACAGAAACAGTAAAAATTTAACTATTACGTCAAACAGAATAACTACAAAGATATCAAGTTCACAAAAATGGGCACCTTTCCAAGTAGAATGCATACATCATGCAAATAAATAAACAAGGAACAAATTTTTGTCCATCTCGTAAGTGGGAGAAGGTGTACTCTAAAAGAATATGCAGATTGCAGAACAAGAAATATGGCTTTTACAGCAGTGACATCAGATTAATGAATATGAAGAATCCTTTAACAAGGCATATTAGTGAAAATATGGATCACAGTTTTCATTTTATTGTGTTACAAATCAAACGTGACAATGTAAGAGGTGGTGACTTGACTACAATAACTGAATATGCAGAGATGTGAAGGATTGATGATACACAAGTGGACAAACCACCTGGCCTGAACACAAATGAGCAGATGGTGTCCCTGGCTATGTCATACGCAAGCTCCAAAAGGAATTAACCCCGCATCTTAATACCCTGTTCAGTCTCAGCCTCTCCACAGGATATGTGTACACAGAATGGTGCATGGCAACAGTGGTCCCGCTACACAAGGGTGGGGCCACAACTGACCCTGGGAACTACCGACCAATAAGCCTGACCAGTCTGATCTGTAAGGCTATGGAGCGAATCATTATGGAATTCATAAATGGAGAGATTGGGAACTTCCAGTAGCTGGACCCCACACAGTTCGGCTTCGTCAAGGGCAGATCATGCCTCCTGAACCTGGTGGATTTCTTTGAGACAGTTACTCAGGTTATAGATAAGGGAAAGGAGGTACACACGGCTTACCTTGACCTTGCTAAAGCATTTGACACCATTCCCCATTCAGGTATTATTGATAAGCTCACCAGCCTGGGCATAAACTCTTACGTCACAAGATAGATCGTCAAACTGGCTCTCAGACAGATCCCATAAAGTAAGAGTAGCGGGATTTAAGTCCGAATCCAGACCAGTAACAAGTGGTGTGCCTCAGGGCCCTGTCCTGGGGCCCCTCCTGTTTGGCATATACTTCTCAGAGTACAGGCAAGCACGGAAGGGCTGTGGCTGACTAAATTTGCAGACGACTGCAAACTGGGTGCTATTATGGAGTCTCCGGCTGACATGGAGATCCTCCAGAAGGGCCTAAATGAGACTGATGCATGGTGTCAAAGCCATGGTCTCAAGCTAAATGCAAAAAAATGCGTAGTAATCCCCTTTGGAAAAATCAGAGTACCTGCAAACTACAACATAGGAGGTAATCCCCTGAAATCTGAAGAAGAAATAAGGGATCTAGGGACCCAAGTAGATAGTCAGCTTTCCTTTGATAACCATTTTGCCAAAGTGGCTAGAAAATCCTTCTATGTGACCCATCTGATCACAAAAGGGTTCGGATCAAGATCTAAGGATGTAATGGTGCCCCTCTACTCTTCCCTCATCAGACCCATTATTGAGTACAATGCACCAATTGGAATGTACCTGGCTAGACATCTCCAGCAGCTGGAGAGACCACAGAGGTACCTAACCAAGAGGATTACTGGCCTCAAACAGTTGCCCTATGCAACACAATTGAAAAAACTAAGACTGTTCTCTGTTGCATACCGCTTTCTCAGAGGCGATCTCTGTCTAATGTACAGAGCCATGTCCAACCCAGAATTGTTGAACATGCTCCATCTTAGCAAAACCAAATCTACTCGAGCTACACGCTTGAGGGATATAAACCTCAACACAACAATGAATAGAACATGCTGGAGGGATAGATTCCCTTCGCAGAGACTTCCCTTACTATGGAACAGGGTCCTGATCTACATAAGACAGAGCCCCTCACTATCACTCTTCAACAGGAACCTTGATGAGTGGATGGGTAACAGAAAGTTCACACCAGGGATCACACCAACAGCACTACTAGATAGGGGCCAAGGGTACTAGCTGCTAGTACAAGGGTCTAGGGAACTACTAAAGGGGCGGTGAATACCGCACAACGTGGCTTGGCTAATATATGCCTTCAGGCAGATAGCCCAGTATCAACCTATGAACCTATAAATATTCCTTTAAAGCCAGATGGCTGAAATAGCCTTAGTTCATTGTAAAGTGAAGCAATTGATATTTTTTTGTGTTTATCACTGATATAAATTACAGAGACATAGCAAGTTTTAGGATACAGAGTTGTATCTTACAAACAAGTAAAAGTGTGCAAAGAGTGTTTTCTGATTGGACTTTTGTTCTTAACAATAGCATTGACTGGTTGTTGAGCTGACACAAAGTCATATAAATACCGAATGCACCGAATCGACATACCTATACTAATCCCAAAACTGCAGCTGGGTTTAAATGAAAGGAAAATAAGTTATATTCTTACCATAACTTTCCATCTGTGTTGTTGTTCTTCATTCATTTATGACTGATGGGTCTCAGTTCTGTCCTCGGAACCGACTCTACTGATACAGGAAGCTCGCGCCAGCCAAAAACTCTCAAGCTAAGTTTATCCATAATGCCCCTCTCCTCAGATGGAGTTTGCCCATTAGGATAGAAAAGCAGAGGCTTTGTCTGAGCAACTTACTGCCCTATCAGATAACCAGGACCACATCTGAACCTCCAGGAGCCTTTTGGAAGGGGTAGGAGGGTGGGATGTCATGAATAAATGAAGATCAACAACACAGATGGAATGTTATGGTAAGAAAAAAACTTCTTTATCTGATGTTGATAATCTTCATTTAATCATGATTGATGGGACAGAGTCTCTAGCTACTTTATGTCTTGAGAGGCCCTATGGATGGATATTCCTGAGCACCACTGAGCCAAAAGATTTCCTTGGAGACCATATCCAGTTTGTAATGAGTAGCAAAGGTATGAAAGGTAGCCCAAGTAACTGCTGCGTAAATGTCATCCATAGAGGCTCTAGAGTGAAAGGCCACTGATCTGGTGGAGTGAGCCTTAACTTTAGCTGGTAGAATCATTTTATTCTTTTGATAAACAAAGGTAATGCAATCTCTCAACCATTTTGATAAAGTGACTTTGGAAACTGGTTTGCCTAATCTTGGACCTGAAAAAGACAGGAACAGTTGGTCCGATTTTCTGAATGATTTAGTCCTGTCTAAATAAAAATGCAATTCTTTATGCACATCTAAGCAAGTGCAAGCAGTGTTCCCTTTGTTAGAAAAATTTGTAAAGAAAACTGGCAGATCAATGGACTGGTTAAGATTTGAATCTCAAACAACTTTTGGTAGAAAGGAGGGGTTAGTCCATAGTGATACTCTCTCCTTGTGTAAAATGATGTATGGTCGTTTTGCACATAAAGCTTGTAACTCTGATATCCTCCTGGTTGATGTGATGGTTACCAGGAATAAGGTTTTCCAAGATAAAAACTTTATAT
Organism: Protopterus annectens; assembly: GCF_019279795.1. Taxonomy (NCBI): domain Eukaryota; kingdom Metazoa; phylum Chordata; order Ceratodontiformes; family Protopteridae; genus Protopterus; species Protopterus annectens. The sequence continues at coordinate 1,045,413,108 of NC_056732.1, forward strand.
CACAGGTGTCTGATGGCTCAAAGGGATGATGAATTAAAGTTTGTAACACTAACAAATTCCAAGGTTCAATAGGATCCTTAAGAGGTGGTTTCAAATGCATGACTCCCTTTAAGAAGGTTTTGCAGAGATGGTGGGAAATCAAGGACGAATCATTAAAGCCATTATGAAAATTGGCGAGAGCTGCCAAATGGCCTTTGACAGTAGAGGCTTAGGCTCCTGATTGGAGTAAAGTTGACAAGTATTCTAAGACCTTATGAACTGGGGTTGAGAAGGAATCTAGTCTGTTCTTGAGCCCAGATCACAAATCTAACCCATTTACCATGATAAAGTTTCCTGGTGGATGGCTTACGAGAAGCCAGAAGTATCTTTTGCATTGGGGAAGATAGATTACTCTGCCTAGCAATTACTGGAAGTGTAGAAACCAAATGGTCAGCTTGAGACTCAGTAGGTAGGGATGGACCAGCCCCTGTGGATGAGACAACAGTCCTGGGTTGGATCCAGAGTCCATGGATGGTGAACTAGGTGAGGCCACCAAAAGGGAAACCCAACTTGACGGGGTGAACAGGGTGCAATGAGGATCACATTGCTTCTCATCTGTTGTGTTTTCTTTAAAAACTGTGGTATGAAGGGAAAGGGAGGGAAGGCATAAAGTAGACCCAGAGGCCAATCGTGTATCAGAGCATCTCTCGGTGTCGCCCCCTGGGGGGAATCAGGGCAAAGTAGCTGCTGCATTTGTGGTTCAAGGGACAGGCAAAAAGATCACAGCAAAGCTGGCCCCAGCGATGATAAATTTTGGTTGCTATTATGGGATTGAGAGACCACTCATGAGGCATAAGGATGTTCCTGCTCAATTTTACCACAATCACATTGGAATTCCTGTGAATGTGCGTTGCTATCAGAAAGCAGTTGGAATTTATCACCCATTGTCACACTCTCAGGGCTTTCCGACATAACGGGTAAGCTCTGGTTCCTCCTTGCTTGTTGATGTACCAGACCACTGACATGTTGTCTGATTGGATAGCAATTGTCCCCAACGGAAGGGCAGATTGGAATGCTTGCAACGCTAGAGGCACTGCCCTCAGTTCTAGGACACTGATGTGCAGATTGGCCTCTAAGGGGGACCAAGTGCCTTGGATGGTTCTTCCCTGAAAATGCCCCTACCCTTCCCATCAGGGAAGCGTCCATGGTCCCAATAGCTTTGGGTTGAGGGGGTGAAAAGGGGTGACGCCATAACTCATGTTCTGGCTTTATTCACTAATTCAGATCTTGTTTGCAAAGTTTGTTATATGAATCGCCTAAGACATTCAATGTGTCAGTACAAACCACTGAGACACTGAGGAGCCATTGAAGCAGCCTCATATGGAATTGCGCCAGTGGAACCAGAGTGATTGTCGCTGCCAATGAACCCAGTAGTTGTAAGACTAAGCGAGTTGGAACTAGGTTTTGAGAGAGTATCGCTTGAAATGGGATCTTAACTTTTGTAACCTGTGATGAGGTAAAGCAACTAGGCAGGATCTTGTGTTGACATTCGCTCCAATGAATTCTAATGTTTGAGCTGGTACCAGTTTTGACTCTTCCTTCTTTATTAAGACACCTAGCATGTCTGCCAGTTTTTAAGTGTAGTATATGGCTTGAAGTAGTAGATGCTTGGAGGGGGCGGTAAGGAGTCAATTGTCTAAATACAGAAACACCCACAATCCCTGTAGTCTCAAGTGAGCTGTTACTACTGCCATGCATTTGGTGAACACCCTGGGGGCTGTAGTGAGACCAAAGGCAGTGCCCGAAACTGACAGTGATTGACTCATAGCCAGAACAGGAGATATCTTCTGGATCTTTTCTCCATTTTTATGTGGTAATACGCATCCTGAATATCTATCGAGCACATCCAACCATCTTTTTCCAGAAATGGAAGGATAGACTGAACCAAGACCATACGGAATTTTGTCTGTCTGATGAAGTTGTTCAAGATGCTGAGGTCCAAAACTGGCCTCCAGTCCCCTGTCTTTTTTGGCACTAAAAAGAATCTTGAGTAAAAACTGGATCCTATTTGGTCTGGTGGGACTGTTTGGAAGACTCTTTTTTCCTAGCAGCTTTAAAACTTCTTGTGCTGCTGCATCCCTCTGACTGGGTGGAACATTGGGGATTCACCTTAGTGGCCTTGGGTAAACGTTGAATGGAATATGGTAACCCTTGGTCATCATTATCATCTGCACCCAGGAGTGTGATGTTACTGAATGCCAGGCCAAGTGGTGCAAAGAGAATTGTCCAGTGACTGCCTTCAGAGGTAAGCAATCGGGTAACTCTTCAGGATCGCTGATAGGTGTGCCTAGAGAAGGAGTCCCTGGACCCTTGATTTTTATGGGCCCCCTCTGCCACAGGAGGGCATCTTCCTGAAGAGATCCTCCCTCTGCCCCGTGCAGAAAACTCGCCACGTGTGTCATGAAAAGGCCCTTGGGATTTCCTGAACCACATCTTCCCACCTCTCTGATTCCTGGTATAGGATCGCTGAGGAGCGGAAAAATGTACGCCAACAGCAGACAGGGTCTTGCCATTTTTCTCACACCTGGCAACTTTTGGGCCAAACAAGGAAGACTCATCAATGGGAGTGTTGATGAAGAAAGACTTGAAGAGGTCCGCAAAGTCGCACAAGTGCATCCAGGCGTGACATCTCATGACAACGCCTGTACCTACTGCTCTGGCCACCCCTTCGGTTGTATGGGTAATTAACCGCATGGACAAATTATAAATGGATTCTAGGGTGGCAAGCTGGGAGGCAATTTTGTCATGTACCCATCAGACAGTGCTCCTGGTAAGGTTCCTGAAAGTTCTGTAATCAGATCCCTCTGAAGATGTGTGAAATATGCCAAATAGTTAAACACCATATGGCGAAGACTGCTGAAGAATTAACCCGCTTCCCTAGTCTATCATCCAGGACTCACTGTTTGGAGTATGGACAGCTGGACTATCTTCTGTGAGTTCTTTTCTTGTGGCCACTGCTACCACCATAGAATCTACTGCCAATCCTTTGGACCAATGGGACTGATCCTTTGGAGGTGACAGGATTATGTCCAGTCTCTGGGTGCACTGCACGATGAGCTTGACCAACTCATCCACTGGCAGGGGCACCCAGGAAGCAGAGGGTCGAGCACAGAAAGCCTGCAAGAATACAGATTCCTCCGAGGAAGGTTAATAAGCTTCCAGACACCGCTCTGTTTCAGAATCTCCAGTATGTATCCAAAGGAAACATCTTCAGGGGGCGACCGTGAGGACACTTCCCCATCATCATAATCGGTATCTTATATATATATATATATATATATATATATATATATATACACACACGGGTCTACTTCTTTTGACCTAACTTTCATTTGCCTGACGCTCATTTTCCTGACCCCATTTGACTGAAATTTCATTTGCCTGACACTTCATTTGCCCGACACTTCATTTGACTGATGGAATATGCCCCCTTCCCCACTGCAGTGCGACACTGGAGTTAGAATATATGGTTAGGGGGGGTGTGAGGGGGTGAAGCCCCCCACTTCATTTCATATAATATTGTTAACTTTTGATGTAATATTGCTTAGTAACAAAAAAGTAAGTGGGGGGCTTCGCCCCCTACACCCCCTGTTGTGGGGGGCTGTGCCCCCCACACACCCCCTAACTATATATTCTAACTCCAGGGTCGCAGTGCAGTGGGGAAGGGGGCATATTCCATTTTCTTGCTAATAATACTCGTCAGGCAAATGAAGTGTCAGGCAAATGAAATTTCAGTCATTTGGTCTCAGGCAAATGAGCGTCAGGCAAATGAAAGTTAGGTCAAAAGAGGTAGACCCATACACACACACACACACACACACACACACAAATATATATATATATATATATATATATATAGATATAGATATATATATATAGATATAGATATATATATATATATATATATATATATATATATATATAATATCCATATGTTACATACATCTTTCTACTAATCAAAGAGGTCAAAACTCTGTTTATGAAATGTGATACAGATCTCAAATGTAAACAGTTGATAATAGCTTTCTCCATCTGTTTTTATGAATTTATTCTGGATTTTGTTTTCCACAAATGGACAACAGTCTGAAATGCTTTCCAGCAGTAAACTAAAAAGTAAATGAAAATAACTACCAGACTTGCTATGTATCATCCATACTGGTTAGCAGACATTCATATTTGCCATAAAATCAATTATCTATTATAGACTGCTACTTTTTCTCTAAAACTTATAAAAAATGCCAGTAAAAAACAAATACGCCTGAGCAATGCAAAAACTGATTTACAAAAACTAAAGAGCACTATCTTTTGGCACTTTTTTGGCCCTCCCAGTCTTAACTGCACCTTTCCACCCATGAACCCATATGATCCCACCTCCTGTGGGCAGCAGGCTTTGTGCTCACATTTCACCTTCTGGGTGACACTGGCAGGAAACTGTCCACAAGCAGAACCCCATGCCCCTCTCCTCCCTTCTGGAGGGCCAACATTAGCCAATCAGCTAAGAGGTGATCTCTGTGTCTGGAATATAAGGCATCCTCCAACTCAATACTGATGGATTTACTGCACATCAGCATGTCTAAAGACATCAGAAATAATCAGACTAGGGATCTAAAGCTTTTTCTGCAGCATGAAGAGACTGGTTTGGAGAGACAAATATATCACGCACAGGATATCTCTTGAATAGATGCCCCATCCACATAAAACAAAACTCATTCCTGTCCATATTCAAGGGCAGCTTGGATCTACAGATGGGAAGCTGAAATTCACCTGAGGACTGCCCCCCCCCCATACTACTAATGGACAAAGGCAGCTCCTAAATGCTTTATTCCATGCATGGGTCACCTCAAATTATCTACGGTATGATCCCAGTTATTAATATATAATTATCGACCATGAGATGGGTAAAGCCAATCTAATACTAAATGGAAAAGGTTCATTCAAGCATCAAAACGGAAGCTGGGTAGGCTTAAAATTGCCTGTAAGGGCAGCTAACCTAGTACTTATCTATGAACCTACAAAGATTTCCAGCTCACCCCAAATGGTTCCTCCAGTACCCAAGCAGCTAATCAAACTCAAATTGGCTTGGTCACAGTCAGGGCTACATCCAGGTAATCCATGCAGTCATTGCCCTGCTGCCATGTTTTAAGTGAAATGAAGCCATCCAGGTGAGTCTTACAGGGAAATGGTGAGACTCAAAACTCCGGCAGATGGTCTGTTATTTCCCTGCAATAACTACTCTGTCAAAAATTACTGCTTACATAATGATGTGTATTAATACATACGCACGCACAAGCATCTATATACATACATACCTACATATATATATATATATATATATATATATATATACACAAACACACACACACACATTATATATATATATATATATATATATAAGTACTATATGTAAAACAAATATAGTACAGTTTTGTACCTACCATAAATGTAGATGTTCGAGTGTATATACTGCTGCAGTCATCACACTTGGGTTATCCTGCCGTCAGGAGGTCCCGCAGTCGGCCGAATCCCAAAGTCTTGGTCCGGCGTCGGTTGCCGTCACTTCTTCCCTGACATCAGTGTGACAGGGGGATAAAAGAGGCAGCCGACGCCATTTTCTTCAGTTTATCTTGCCCCAGATGTCAGGTGCCCCCAACTAGGAAGGCAATACAAATAACTATGCAAAATACCTTAGTAGATAAACAATAGTACTAGCTGTTAGCAAATACACCATATAGGCATGCATCCATTAGATTGATGTACATGGAGTTATAACTAACACCCTGGTATGTAGAGGGGGATGGTGGGAGGGTAACCTGGACTGCAGCAGTATATACACTCGAACATCTACATTTATGGTAGGTACAAAACTGTACTATGTTCATCGTGTAATACTGCTGCAGTCATCACACTTGGGTTGAGTCCCAAAGCTATGGATGGATGGCTGGTACTAAACTGGGTTAGGTGAAGCTAGGATGCCCTGCAGAACTGCTGTGGCAAAACCAGCTCTGGTTTTTGAGTATAATGGAAGGTGGTAGTGCTTGGTAAAGGTGTGCACTGAACTCCAAGTAGCTGCCTCCAGAATGTTCTTGGTTGGAACCCCCCTGAGAAAGGCTGCTGAGGTTGCTGTAGCCCTGGTAGAATGGGACCCAATATTAACAGGCACTGCTTTCCCATGGTGCGAGTAGCAAAAACGGATACAATGTGCTATCCATTTGGAGATGGTCTGTTTTGAAATAGCCTTTCCTTGTGAACCTGCAGCATAGGATACAAAGAGCTGGTCAGTTTTTCTGAAGGTCTTTGTATTATCCAAATAGTAACGTAGCTGCCTGTGAATGTCCAAAGAGTGAAGGAGTCTCTCTCCTTTATTCTGGGGGTTTGGATAAAAGGTGGGTAAATGAATGGTCTGATTCAAAGCCACACTGGATACTACCTTTGGCATAAAGGTAGGGTTAGTTCGTAAAGAGACTCTGTCCTGATGGAAAATGATGAAAGGTTCCACTGCCATAAGTGCCGGTAGTTCTGAGACCCTGCGTGCTGAGGTGATAGCCAGTAACAGAGCTGTTTTCCATGACAAGTATTGTAGTTCTGCTGAGAAGGCTGGTTCGAAAGGACGCAGTGTTAATTTTTCTAAAACGAAGTGGAGGTCCCAAGCTGGCGTTGGGGGTTTTCAGGGGGCTCTTATATTCTTAGCCCCTCTGAGAAACTGCCTTAGTAAAGGGTGTGAGAATATGGGAGGATCCATATTATATTGAGCTGAAATGGCTGAAGCATGGATCTTAATGGATGAGAAAGGCCTTTGTGTAGCATCTCAGTTAAGTATTGCAGTATTTGAGGAATGTTTGGTATCTAAGGATTTTGGCCTTTAGCCTGGTTCCATGCACAAAATCTTTTCCATTTGTTTGAGTAAGTTTTTCTGGTGCTGGGCCTCCTGGCCTCCAAAATGACATTCAGGACATCCTTTGAGAGAAGTGTTAATTGATAATTCAAGGTATTCTCCATGCAGCTAAATTTAAAGCCCTGAGCTGACTGTGAAGGATCTGAGAGTTTTGCTGAATCAACAGAAGTGGGAATTGAGATAAGATCCATAGAGGGCTGTGAGTCAAGGTCCTTAGTAATGGGTACCAGTGTTGACGTGGCCAGTCCGGAGCAATGAGGATCATTTGAGGTCTCTGAAATGACTTTCAGTAATACCTTGGTCAAGAGAGTTAGTGGTGGGAAGGCATAGACTGTCAATGCTGTCCAACTGAATGATAGGGCGTCCACTTTCCAGGCTAGGGAATGATAAGTCCTTGTGCAAAATTTCTGTAGTTGGCAATTGTTGGGGGAGGAAAATAGAGCTATGTCTGGGCGTCCCCACCTTTGAGTTATCATTGAAAATACTTGTGGGTGTAGTCTCCACTCGTAAGGATCTGCCAGATTTCTGCTTAATTCGTCTGCCAATATGTTTTCCTTTACTGGCAGGAATTGTGCTTGCAGTTGTATTTTGAAAGTCAATGCTGTGTACCACAAGGTCATTGCCTGTCTGCATAAAAGGTAGGAGTGTGTTCCTCCCGGTTTGTTTATGTACCAGATAACTGTGGTGTTGTCTGTTCTTATTAGTAGTTGTCCTGGATGCAAGAGGTCCTTGAAGGCTGTCAGTGCATTTTGCACAGCTAGCATCTCCTTTTGGTTGATGTGTAAATGCATTTGTTTTGCGGACCATTTGCCCTGTATGCACTGTCCTGCCATGTGTGCTCCCCAGGCGTAGTCTGAAGAATCTGTTGTCATAGTTTGGTTTGCTGGAGGTAAGACAAAAGGAAGACCCTTGTTTATTTGACATGCTTGAGCCCACCATAGGAACTCTTTTTGAAGGCAGGGAATGAGAGGTATACTTGTTTCGAGGCTGTACCTTTGTTGAGTCCATAGACCTTTCAGGTACCATTGTAATTTCTTCATATGCAGCTTTGCATGTGGAATTACTTGAATGCAGGATGCCATGAACCCCAATGCCTGCAGGATTTTCCTTGCAGTGAGCTGGGTAAAAGTTGCCATCTTTCTGAAGTACTGATTCAGTTGTTTTTGTTTGTCTGGCATGAGATAAGCCATCTGGGCCATTGTATTTAACCTGGCACCCAGGAATATTATGTCTTGTGGGGGTATTAGCTTTGACTTCTTTCTGTTTACTGTGTACCCTAGGCAACTTAGCAGCTTTGTTACAAATGCCACATGCTGTAATAGAATGGCCTTGCTGTCCGCTTGGATCAGGCAGTTGTCCAGATATGGATAAATTTGTATTCCTCGTTGTCTGCAGTATGCAATTACTGATGCCAGGCATTTCGTAAATATTCTGGGCGCAGTAGATAAGCCAAAGGGCAATGCAGAGAATTGATAATGCGTTGTACCTGCCAAAAATCTGAGGTATCTTCTGCCATCTTGTCTGATAGGGACATGCAGGTATGCCTCTTTGAGGTCCAACGTTACCAGCCAAGACTCCTTGCCCAGCATGGGAAGAAGCTGCTGTAGTGTGAGCATTTTGAATTTGGGTACCTCCAGGTAAGTGTTTAGAATTGAGAGGTCTAAAATGGGTCTCCAGGCTTTGTCCTTTCTTGGTACTAGAAATAGTCTTGAGTAAAAACCTTGACCTTGCTCCTTTGTAGGTACCTTTTGAATTGCTTTCATATCCATGAGAGCTGATATTTGTGTTTGTGCCTCTGCCCAATGGTTTGGAGGCAGATTTGGCATGCCTCTTATCCGTGGTAAAGTGTGAAAATGAAATCTGTAGCCTCGGGTAATAATATCCAGAACCCATTTGTCCTTTGTTATGATGCGCCAATTTTGTGGAAATAGAGCCAGTTTTCCTCCCAAAGGTGCTGCCAGGGCAATTTTGCTTGGCAGGTGAAGAGGGAAGTCATTGTGTTTGTTTCCTGAAGGGTTGAGATCTTTCATCTCCACCTCTTTGAGTTGTTGTGTGCCATTGTCTAGGCCTGAAAGAACCTTGTGGCTGGCCTCTGCCCCTTGGGCGTCTGTACCTACCCCTTTGGGGTCTGTCTGATGCAGGAAAGGACCAGTTTTTTGATGGCCAGTTTCTGCTGAAACGAGGAGGTTGTACCTGTAAAAAATCTTTAACTGTCTGCATAGATTTTGCCTTTTCTTCCATTTTCTTTAAAACTTCCTCTGCTTTGACATCAAATAACACATCTTTCTGCAATGGAGCATCCAATAACTTTGCTTTGACATGTTCTGGTAAGGCTTGCTCTTTTAGCCAAGCATGTCTATGTATTACAGATCCTGTGACAGCTGCTCTACATGAGTCTTCCAATGAATCAAAACCACACTGTAAGGTATGCTTTCCCACCTGTTCTGCTGCATGCAGCAAATCCTGCATCTCTTCGAAATCAGGTTGATCTGTCTGAGGGATCATTTTCTGCTTTAACTGTGTAATCAAGTACTGCTGGTATTTTAGCATGTGGAATTGGCAGTTTAAGGCCCTCATGGCGAAAGTGGCAGACGTATACACTTTCTTCCCCCATTTTTCTAATGCTCTGGAATCTCTTTCAGAAGGTAGTGGATTCTTAGCAGTAGAGGCGTTAACCCCTTTAGGACCCTGGGAAATGGTTTTGAGGTCTGCAACAGGGCTTTTATATAGAAACTTAGTAGAATCAGGAACTCGGTAGTTTCTGTCTGGTTTAGCTGGTGCAGGAGGTAAGGAATCTGGGTTTAGACTAGATTCAGTGTAAACATCATCCAAAATGTCTAAAACTGGAGGAATTGCAAGGAGTCTATGCTGTGGGAGAAGAAGAAACTCACGGAGTCTTTTCTTAGAGTCAGAGTAATCTTGGCCTTCCCAGTGGAAGTGTTCCCTCATGGTGTGTAAAGTTTCCCCAAAAGAGTAGTCTTCAGGGGGGGAGACAGAGGGAATGGACTCTTCAGCATCTGAGTCTTCATAAGGAGGGAAGGAATAATCCTGGTCCTCAGAGTTAGCTGAGGAATAGGATGCTTGGTCAGAGGAAGGATAATCTTCCTCCAGTCTATGCCTTTTGTCAGGAGGGGGTTGTGAACCCCTGATAAGGGTAATTAAATCCTCAGCCATCTTAAGCATCTGTTTTTTAGGCATAGGGGCCTGTGGGGGGGGACTGTGGACCCGGTTTCCTAACTTTTAAGGGGGCTTTAAGTTTAGCATAAGACTTAATAGAGATGGTAGTCGGTTTGAAGACACCTTCAGAAACCGAAGGCCTGTCCAAAATCTCCGGATCACCGTCAGGGTTGGCGTCCGAGGGGTGAGATGGAACCGGCTCCTGAGGCCCAGCTGATTCGGTCTGGGAGGCCGTCAGAATTTCTAAATCTGCGGTAGTCAGGGGCTGCGTAGGCACCTCGCTGAAAACCGGAGAACAGGCGGCAGGCCTTGCTGAGGCCTCAGTATCTGGTCTTGGCCTTGGTTGCCTGTCCTTATCCTTGCGTTTTTTAATCATTGCTGATGTCGGTTGCTCCGACGACATGCTATAATTAAATTTTCTGCCAAAATAATGTCGGACGAAATCTGCCCGACGCTTGATTGTACGTTTGTTGAACCCAGCACAAAACTGACAACCGGAGACGTCGTGGTCTGGGCCTAGGCAAGGAATACAATAAGAATGAAAATCCTTATGAGGTATTTGCTTCCCACAAGAAATGCAATTATTAACTTTGTCTGACATCGGTCTGAGGCAAGAAAAGTTTCCCCAATGGGGTACTTAGCTTTAGAGAAGACTTCGGGCTGAAATTCGATTTGAAAATCTCAGGAGCTAGCCGACCGGCACTTGCGAACTGCTTCTGCTTCGGGCACGGCGCAGCAAGAAAGACTAAAGAAAATGGTGTCGGCTGCCTCTTTTATCCCCCTGTCGCTCTGACGTCAGGGAAGAAGCGACGACAACCGACGCCGGATCAAGACTTTGGGATTCGGCCAACTGCGGGACCGCCTGACGGCAGGATAACCCAAGTGTGATGACTGCAGCAGTATTACACGATGAACATCCAATATAGATATATAGAAACACATATGCATACATAAAAATAAACATAAGTACACACACACACAAATCTCTCATGTTTAGATACACATGTGCATTATATTTTATTTGTTCATTTACATTTTGTTGAGCAGGTTACTCCCACTATGCCATTGGCCTCTTTTTAGTGGAGACCCCTGTACTAGTTTACGTACACACATATACCTTTTTAATTCATTTTTTTACTTTAGTCTACATTTTTATGTGTCCATTTTAAGTCAGTTTTACTACCACAGTAATATATTCATGCATGTATACACAAGCTGGGTGACTGGCTTCACAGCTTTAACACTGGTCAGAATCCTTCTTTTGGGCAGTAAAAACAGTTTAATATTTTTTTATAATGGACAACTAATGTACTAGGCAAGTTATAAATTTGCTCACCACCCAGAAGCAGTAAAACCAAGAGATCAGAAGCTGTTTTCAGTTGGGCTACATCTTCGTCTTTGTCACTGTTCTCAGTTGCCTCCACAATCTGAAGCAGAAGTTCTACCAGACCAGCTTCAACCAGCTGAATCTTAATAATATCTGCAAGAAACAAAAGCAGATTGTAACAAAGAATTTAACTAATGTTGAAGAATTCAACACATATCATGTTTTTAGCTATTACATCACAGACAGTAAAATCAGTATCAGGGGTTACCTAATGGCTAACTTTTGAGATACCCATAGGGGAAAAAGACCTGGCTGCATAAACAAGCAGTCAGATGGAAACAGGAGTTTATGTCTAAACAAGTTTCAATTATTAACTTTAGAAAGTACTAAAGCATTACCCTACAAATACAAATTTTCTGCAAATAAATAAAAACAATTGAATAATTTTATACCAATCTATTTTAATGTTATTCAGTTTTAATTTTCTTGAAAGATTTTTGGGTTTATAACCTTTTGTTAGATGAGGTTTTGCATCTTAAAATATCTGATGGAAATGAGCTCTGCTGAATACCTGACTGGCACAAAATAAACAGTTTACCAGTGTCGCTCTGTAAACAACTAGCAACAATCAACATCAGCAGGTCACCAATGGGTCTAATACAATTATGTTGGTGCTTACAGATTCAAGCTCAATCAGAAGGTAAATGACTGTTACTGCACTCATTAACATGTTATTCTTCAGACAGCCATAAAAAGACAACGGCAAAAATTAAAGTGTGTTAAGCAAATTAAAGCCCCCTGACTCAAATGCGAGTGCAGTTTAAAATGGAGTTAAATTACTACCTTTAGAAAAAGAAAACACGGGGAAAATAACTCCAAAACAAAAAAAAAAGTTATGTACTTACTATAACATTCCGTGTGTGTTGTCCATCTTCGTCTTCATTCTCACTAGGTTGGGTTCGGATCCGATCCTCGGATTTGTCTCGGCCTTTATGTACAAGCTTGGGGCCCTCTGCCAGCTCGTGGCTAAAATCCCTATCCCAGCATGCACTAGAACCATCTCCAGATCTTGACTGCCCTAATTATAAAATTATATGTACTCCAAGGAAGGATTCAGAGGCTGGTGAAGAAGGACAGAGGGTCAAGGTAATCCAATTTGTATAGACTCGGTCTTCTAGAAATAAAAGAAGGGAAGGAGGGGAGAATATAAAACTGAAGGCGAAGATGGACACACATGGAACATTATGGCGAGTACATAACTTCTTTACGTGATGTTGTCCTATCTCGCCTTCATTCTTACTAGGTTGGGACAGTGTCTGTAGCACACTGAATCTTGGGTGGCTCATAGAAGAATATTCCTCAGAACCATGGATCCAAAAGAGGCTCTATTCCTGGAGGCCATATCAACTTTGTAATGAGTGATAAAAGTATAAGGTTTAGTCCATGTTGCTGCAAGGCAAATGGTGTCAATTGCCAGTTTAGCCAGAAAGGCTAAAGAAGTTGCAATGGCTCTTGTAGAATGGGCCTTAACTTTCTTCGGAAGTTCTTTATTTTGGGACTTGTAAATAAAAGTTATACAGTCTGATGGCCATTTGGAAAGTGTAACTTTACAGAGGATGCTTTCTTTGAATCTAAAAATGAAACAACTGATCAGATTTTCTGAATTCTGCAGCTCTGTGTCGGTAAAAACTTAACTGTCTATATACATCCAGCTGATGTAACATGTTCTCTGCCTTAGTTTCATAATTTGGGAAGAAACTGGTAATTCTATACTTTGGTTTAAATTTGTCACTGAAACCACCTTAGGTAAAAAGGAGGGGTTTATTCGCAAAGACACCCTGCCTCTATGGAAATTCAAATATGTGGGCTTTATGGACAATGCTTGCAACTCTGACACCCTTCCAGCAGAGGTGATTGCCATCAAGAAAATAGTTTTCCCAAGTCAAAAATTTTAATTCGCAAGACGATGCTGGTTCGAAGGGAGAAAAAACTATGCAGGATAGAATGAAATTTAGGTTCCATGGCACTGGAGAGTCACTGGTAGGTGATCTTAATAACATAGCACCCTTGAGAAAGGCTTTGCATAGTTTATGAGACATTATATTGGAGCCAGAGTTTCCCAAATGAAAATTCGAGATCGCTGCTAGCTGAACCCTAACAGTGGCTGCAGGTGCACTGTCATTGAAAAGTTTTGCTAGGAAGTCCAGAATGAAACTAACAGGACTAGAAAAAGGATCGACATGGCTATTGGTAGCCCATAGGCAGAATCTTTTCCATATGTTTCTATAAATCTTCCTTGTTGAAGGATCTGTTTAACTTGAGAGGAGAGGGTTGGAAACCTGGCTATCGCTGGAATTGGAGAAGCCAGCTTGAGGGTCTGAATGGATGGGTGGAGAGTCACTGACGCATGAGCCAGAAGGTCTGGAACTGGGTCCAGAATCCAAGGCTCTTCCCAAAAATTAGGCCACAGGAAGGGGAACCAGATCTAGCGAGGCTGGTAGAGAGTGATGAGTATTCAAGTCTCTTCCCAAACAACTGGCTTTCTGAAGGACTTTGGAAAATAGTGGAAAAGGGGGAAAGGAATAGAGGAGGCCCGGGGGCCAATCGTGAACAAGTGGATCCCTTGGTGACTCCCCCAGAAGGGGGATGAGGACAAAGTAGCTGCTGCATTTTGCATTCACAGATGTTGCAAAGAGGTCACAGCAAGCCTGGCCCCATTTCCCGAATTTTTTTTCCGCTACTTCCTGTTTCAGATACCACTCGTGAGCCATCAGAATTACTCTGCTGAGTCTGTCCGCTATCATGTTGGAATTCTCTGGGATGTGCATTGCTATCAGAAAATGTTGGGGGGAGGTTGCCCATTGCCATATTCTCGGGACCTCTCGACAAAGGGGTTAAGATCTGGTTACCCATGTTTGTTTATATACCATACAACTGACATGTTGTCTGTCTGGATTGCAATTGTTCCTGGAGGGCTTGCAATGCTAAAAGTACTGCTCTCATCTCTACGACATTGATGTGCAAGTGGGCCTCGTGATCCTGCCAGGTGCCTTGGACCGTCTTTCCCAGATAATGGCCCCCCACCATATTTGAGAAGTGTCTGTGGTCACCGTAGCCACTGGTTGGAGGGAAACAAACAGTTGGCCTAGAGTCACTTGAGAGGAGTGTAGCCACTATCCAAGATCCTTCTTGCAAGTTTCTGTTATGATTATTTTGTTAGACATTGGCAGTTCTTGCACTGACCACTGAGTGGATAGCAACCACTGAAGAATTTTATAGCAACCACTGAAGAATCTTCATCTGCAGACATGCTAGGGGAACCAAAACTATTGTTGCCGCCATGAACCCTAGAGCTTTGAGGACCACCTATGCTTGGGCCTTCTTCCTTCTTAAAACATGTCTCACCTGGTACCTTAGAGATTGTATCCTTCCTGGTGGAAGTGTCGCCATCATTTATGTTGACTCTAATTCTGCCCCTATGAATACCATGTGCTGAGAAGGCACTAAGGAAGATTTTTCGCAGTTTATGGTAATCTTATACGGAAGCAGAGTTGCAAGGGTGTATTTCTGGCCTTGATTAGCAGATGCCTGGTCGTGGCAGTTAAGAGCCAGTGGTTTATGTATGGAAGCACCCGGAGTCCTAGTTGTCTCAAGTGAGCAGCTACTACTGCCAAACATTTGGTGAACACTCTGGGGGCTGTAGTGAAGTCAACGGGCAGAGCTCGAAACTGGTAGTGACTGGCTCCCAGCCGAAAGCGCAAGTGTCTCCTGGATCGCCTGTCCATTTCTATGTGGTACTACAAATCTTGGAGATTTGTAGAGCACATCCAATCATCTTTTCCGAAGAAAGGGAGTACTAACTGCAGTGTCACCAACTAAAATGTGCTCTTCTTTACTGATTTGTTTAGAATGCTGAGATCCAGAACTGGTCTTCAGTCCCCTGTTTTCTTTGGAACTAAAAATTAATCTTGAGTAAGTTCCGAATCCTACTTGGTCTGCGGGGACTTTTTGGATGACTCTTTTGTCTAGCAACTTTTGAATTTCTAGAGTTGCCTGTTCCTTTTGATTGAATGGAACGTCCGGAACTTTTTCATCTTTGGGGCAAGAAGGGAGAACCAGATGATGTAACCTCTGGATATGATACTTTGAACCCATTTGTCTTTTGTTATTTGTTGCCAGGATAAGAAACTCCTGACTACCACCAGAGCTGGACAGTCAGGCCTTTCAGGAATGCTGAAAGGGCCTACCAAAGAAAGATTCTCTGTCACCCTGACTTTGCGGGCCCCTTCTGCCCTGAGGTCAGCGTCTTCCATTATTACTTCTCCCCCTGCCTCTGGGGGAAGTTTCACCATGTGTGTCCTGAAAAGATCTCTGTGATTTTCGGAACATCTTACCACTACATCTCTGACCTTTGGGTAGGGTCTTGTAGACATGGAAAAATGCACTCCTACGGCAGACCGTCTTTCCTTCCTGTCCACACCTGGTCAGTGTGTCCTTTACCTTAGGCCAGAACAAAGATGAGCCGTCAAATGGGGCATTTACAAAGGTAGACAAAGGGTTCCACAAAGTCACATAAATGCATCCAAGAATGTCTCCTTAGGGAAATTCCAGAACCCGCTGCTCTAATCGCTCCATCAGCTGCACAGGATATGAGTCTCATGGATGCTTTAACCACTGAATTTAAGGCAGTGAGCCGACAGGATACTTGTCAGTAACCCCTTCAGCTATTGAACATTGGAGGGTATTTCCTAGCTCTTTCAGGAGATCCTCCTACAGTCTCGTGAAATGGGTAAGATAGTTCAGCAATCCAAGAGAAAAAGCCACCGAGGAAAAGATGGACTTTCCATACCTGTTCACAGTCCTGGACTCCTTGTTTGGGGGATGGACAGAAGAAAATGTCATCAAAAGTTCATTCTGGCCCCTGCCATGACCATGGCACTGACAGGGACTCCTTTAGTTAAAAAAAAAAAAAATTTTCAGAGGGAGCTGTGATAAATTTGTTTGGCTTCCTAGAAATAGGTTTCATGGAATCTGGGAACTCCCACACCTTTTGAGAAACCAGGCCTAGAAGGTCATCGAAAGGCAGAGACACCCAAATGCTTTCGGGTATAAGGACTCTACCTCTGAATTGTTAGAGGACTTCCAGCCACCTCTAAGTATTTCCAGGATGTCTCCAAAGGAGACCATCAGGAGGCGACCATGGGGATACTTCTGCATCATCAAGGTCCGTATCAGAAGTGACGGACTCCTCTGGGGAGTCTAAGATCTTCCTTTTGCACAGCCTCTTCCTAGGGACCGCCTCAGAAGGGTACTCTGGGGAGGTTTCAGAAGAGTGGGGGGGTGCCCATGCAGGTTTAAAGAGACAAGCACCGGTGCTCTGGAAGAAGGAATAGTTGGAGAAGACAGTGGACCTGTCTGTGGAGACAGCACCCTCCTCAGAAGCTCAAAAGCCCACCATCCCTGACCCAAGGATATCTCTGGATCCAAAGAAGCCAAATTACCCCCTGGAACCAAAGACTATGGAACCAAGCACGAGGTAGGCGCAGAACTCATAGGAGCCGAGGCTTCGAGAGGCATAGTCGGATCAGACAGCTGCCCGATCCGACTCACCCTCCCCAGACCCGACCAGAGAGTGTCGTCTCCTAGACTTCTCCAGCTCCGATGTAGCTGAGGACATCCGGAGTCATGGTCGGATCCGTGGAACCCATGGTGGGTCTCAGATCTGACAGTTCCACAAATTCCAAATCCGGATCTTCCAACTCCAAAGCCAGAAGTTGGTTTGGAGGAGGACATGGAGCAGAGGAGGTGGATGTTGTAGGATCCGAAGCCCTGGGGGTCAGATCCAAGTAATTTGGCCAGCGCCAGTGTCTGTAACAGTTTCTGTACTACCAGATCCACGTCATCATCAGGAAGGCTCCTACAAGACTGGGTCGAGGGAGTGGGAGATATTGTCTTTTGAAGAATGGGAGATCTCAAAAAAGAGAGACTGGCTCTAAGGTTGGGGACCGGCTCCTTAGATCAAACTCCACTGGCACCAAGCAAGGAGGAGTCAGAGCTGATGGAGCATTGTCTGATCCAGTAACCCTCGGATCTAAGGAGGACAGTCTGGGTATTTTGTATGACAGATCCAAAGAAATAGACGTGGAAGGTCTTTTTACAGATTTTTCTGATTTGTCAGACTTAGCAGAAGGCTGATCAGATCTAGATGAACCCATACCTTTTTCCGGTGCCACTGAGAAGGGGGTTTTAAGAAGACCTTTTAGGATCAACTTATTCTTCCTCTCCAGGAGGGCTCTATGATTAAACGAATGGCAGACGGAGCACAACTCCTGGAGATGGACGGCCCCAAGACAATAAACACAAAGGGTGTGTTTATCACGAAGGAGCATCTTTTTGCTACACTTTTCACATTTTTTAAAGCCCATTGGCTTAGATTTCTTACCCGACATTTTTAAAGATCAAGAACAGCAGCAAAAAAAAAAAAAAAACTACAACAAAAGGTCTTCTTTCTTGTTTCTTTATAGGCTGGAGCCTCTAAACTTAAACGGGTCGAGCTACTGAAAATACAACGCACACGGGGGAAAAAACAAGACTAAGCCCTCTAACTCAAATGGGCTCTCACAGAGAACACACAGGGAAGAAAAAAGACTAAGTCCTCCAACTTAAACAGACCCTGCTACAACTCTCTAAGTTAAACAAACTAATACTACAACGACACTGCACTAAAAGGACAAACTGCGAAAGAAAAACAGCAAGAACACTAGGGTTAAAGCTCTAACTAAAAATAGGCTGTTTAAAAATTCTCTAATTTAAATGAACTACTACACTAATAGGGCAACTACAGGGAAATACAAGGCCTTGTGGATAAACGAAGGCCAAAGTCAGAAAAACAGCCCACTGCAAAAATTACAAGAAGACACACAGCTATAAAAGCTAAAATATCTAATTATCCAAACAAAAACACTTAAGAGTTATAGCAAAAGGTAATCAAAATGATTGCACTTAGCCAGAGCTAGCAGACGAGCACTCTATTTAGCGGCAAATGAGATCTGGAGATAGATGTAGTGCATGCTGGGATAGGGATTTTAGCCACAAGCTGGCAGAGGGCCTCAAGCTTGTAAATAAAGGCTGAGACGGATCCAAGGATCAGATATGAACCCAACCTAGTAAGAATAAAGGTGAAATAGGACAACACCACATCAAATACTTTGAGCAAACAGTAAATGAAAATAAAATACAAATCTTAAAACAGAGGGACTATTTTTAACAGTTTGCTGCAAAACTTGTTTCACTGCATGTTGCATAACAATAAACCATTTGAAAAAAGCTGGGCTACGGTATAACACCACCTGAAGGTAAGGGTGCAGGATGAATATGTACCTATTTGTGTTTCCATCAATCCATTTGGGCTTCAACCACATGTTCTAACTCCAGCACTAGTGCATACTTACTACATACATCCCACACATCTACAAGTGATTATTGCTAAACATACCAAAGAAAAGTTGCAAGTAAACAACATTAAAAGTGTGAACCATTTCTATAAATACATCGTTTCAAAACTTTTTTTATGCAAGACTTAATGTACGAAGAGGAGACTTGATCAAGACGGCTTCCAGACACTAATTTTATTACATAACAAAAAGAAGTCAGTGCTTTCGCGATTACCAAATTGCTCCTGGAGATTAATCAAGAAACAAACAAAAATCATATTGAAAATACTAGTAGCCAATCAGAAATCAGCTCTGCAGTTCTAACAATGATAAAATGCACCAATCTTAATAAAAGCAAAATAGTCAAATATATCTACAATCCTCTTGATGCAAACTACTATACATACTAATAAAATGCAAAAATCTATTAAAATAAAAACATTAGCAGACATATTTCATTGCATTATCAATAGGGGAGTGTTCATACATGTAAAGGCCAGTTTAAAGAAACAGAGTCATTTATGCCCAGAGGGCTATCGGAACACAGATATATTATCCATTTCTGTTCCAATAGCTCTGTTCTATTCTTCAAATCCTATCCTGTAACAATTTCATTCACTATCTCAAGTACAAAGAATCTAAAACTATGACGTGAGCCTTCTGTTTTACATGTCGTGCAAGAGTACTACAAACTTTAACATTCTTAATGTCCTTAATGTATTCTAATATATGCTCTTTAAGAGACAGATTGGTCTTACCTATATAAAATGCACTGCATTCCACACAATAACTATAGTAAACAATATTCCTAATAGTACAGTCAGCATAAAAAGTACATTCAATCGAATAATTAAGTGAAAATAATGTTAAGTTTATTCATTTATTTTTTTGTGGTGTTTGGTCTTAATCCAGTGGCTCATTCAGCTCATTTATTTTTTATGCAAGACCAACACATAGGGGACTACACAAATTATTTTTTTTCTTCCTCTAAATCTAGGTAATTGAGCAATGCCAAAAGCTGTGCATTCCTACTCAGGTTTATGCTTTCACCTTTGATAATGTTAATCTCACTGCTAATATGGACATTTGTGATGCTGTAACCTTATAAAAACTTAATTGCTTTCTTTTACTTCCACCACCACAAATTTGACTTTCCTATCAGCTATATACTTTTATTAATGTGGTACTCACTTTTTCTCAACTTTTAAAATTAATTAGTTTGACAATTGCAGCATTAATGAAAAAAAATGCAGGCTAAGTTCAACAAGAAAGACATTGTCAGTTAAAATAGTGCAATCTATGGTTACACACCGCCAAATAATCACAATAAAGAACTCAAAAAAAGAGAGGAATTCTTGCTGAAAATGTTATAGTCTGTGATAGGGGCTAATATAAAGAGACCTGTGCTTATGCTCACGGTAAAGGGAGAAATTCTTGAAAAATAGACTCAAAGGTTTGAATGTCAGGATAACAAGATACTGGACCTCAAGAAGCTTCAAAAGGTAACACCATGGTGATCATTTCTACCTCACATATATTACCAGAATCCCATGGTGACATTTTCTACTTTCTACATTTGTGTGTGTACTTGTGTATCTACATCTATCTATCTATATATATATATATATATATATATATATATATATATATATATCTATACACACACACACACATCTGTATATATATATATATATATATATATATATATATATATATACATATACATATACACATACACACACATCTGAATATCTATATCTGTGTTCTTCTTTCGGCTTTTCCCGGTTAGGGGTCGCCACAGCGGAACTCCGGTCCGCTAATGATTGGCAGTAGATTTTTTGTGGTGCCGAGGAGCCAGCTCGATGCCCAACCTTCAACGAAGACACACCCATTCATGCATGTCTTTCGAACACCACTCGACCCCGGGGAGGACATGCAGACTCCACACAGAAGGTGCTCCAGCCGAGAATCTACACATCTGTATATCTATATCTATACACACACACACACACACACACACACACACACACACATATATCTATATCTATCTATATATATATATATATATATATATATATATATCTATTTTATATATATATATATATATATATATATATATATATATATATATATATATTTTTTTTTTTTATTTATGGCATATAAAACCACAGTTATTTCTGAAGGAAGGTTAAGACTGACGTCTGATTGTAAGTGGAGACTTACTGCATACTTTTCAAATGCGTTATGTAATTTACCTGTCATGCTGTTTTTCCATTATTGATACTTTTACTATTAGGTTCCACTGTAGCTACCACAGTGGTGCACTCCAGGCACAGACTTTCAAATAATTGGCTTAGAAACTGCTGTAAAGAACATGCTAATGTCATCCCTAAATAACTGTGTAAAATACAAGGACAATTCCAAAAGCAAGCTTTCCAGCCCCATTTTTTTCTAGTAAAAAATGCATTTTCAATTTACCTTACGTTGCTAGTTCAAATGTGACAACACAGTGACATGTATTCATAATTAGTCAGATCACAGAGGTATAAAATGGTACAATGATCTCTCCGAAATGGCTAGATATTAAGAATTATATGAACTACTGAATATCTTTTTCCTGACTTTGTAGATCCACAGACATTGGCCAAATTTTACGTTATCTACTGCCGTCTGTAGTTCTTTAATGATTGTGTTGCTTTTAATGAATTCGACTATTATTTTGTGCGTTTTTTTATAAACTTACCTACTATTTTTGTAATCATAACTTATGTCCTTGTGCCATGTCTATTGAAGCAGCAGTTATGTTTTTTTTTATTATTAGAACAATTTTGGATAACTTCATATTTATACAATATTTTTATCCACTTGCCATTATCAGAATATTTCCAATTTTTACTTCTAAAAAAAATCCAAAAAACGTAGTTCCCTCATCACAGAACCCTATGGGACACCACTAGTAATATCATACCTAACCTGACATATTGCATCCTGCTTACACCAGTGTTATAATCTTAGAATTACATAAAGATTGGCATTTAATTATTTTTGTGTGTCAATTATTACAGTATATGGAATAATGCTGAATGCCTTAGTAATGGTCAAGGTAAGCAGCCTACACTATTACTTTTTCATTAAATGCCGTGGTTACCTCTTCAGAGACACAAAATTTAACAGGCATGGTTTCCCATTAACAAATTTATATTGGGACATATATAAAAAAAGTTATTGTGTCTTTCTGAATAGGCTCACTTAAAAGGCTCTGAAATAGTTTTGATCTGATGTAAGCTTCCAGTTTGTGAAATGGTACCAGTAAAGCCTCTCACCATAATTAAAGTGTATATCAACAAGCTAATATTTTAACATAAATGACAGATGCACAGTTAATAGTTTCCTATCCAGGTTCAAGGAAAACTAGTATGAAGTATAAGTTTTCAGTGTAATAAGTGAAAGAGATTATATCTGTAGTTCACAGATTTATAGAGATTCCACAGCCACTGAATCTCAAAACCATTCTTGCCTTCCCAGTACCCTCCCTCAGGCAGTACTTCCTTTCTTCAGAATGGCCATACTAGTCAACCCTGGAGTAAATCTGTAGTTACTCATCCAGTCATCTAGTTTATGTTTAAAGGAAGATACTGAGTCACACAGCTTAACATAGTATTGGAGAAGATGTTGGACTTGCAGAGAAACAGAAGGTCTAGGACAACTGGGTCTCCAATGGAGAGGTAAGTGAGACAACTTCTCCCTTCAAACGTCTATAAGACACTGAATAAAAGGAAGAGCTTCCAGCCTCTCTTAGTAATTCAGGGACATTAGGCCTGTGATCTTTGTGGTTTGGAACCTTTGGGATCTTTTAACTGTTTCAGAAGTTTAGTGAGTTATATCCCAAGGGGGTGCTTGAAGCACTCAATAATTAGCCCGATCAATACAGGCTATATGAAAGTCATTACCTCTTCAGATCTTGAAGATATTCCTTTGGCAATTAGTTGGGTTAAATAAAAACTTCTTGACAAATGCTGCAACATGATGGTCAAGAGAGAGACAGAACTATCACAACTCAAGTGCCTAGGTCGCTGACTACATTTTTGTTTTGTAGAGGCGTGTTGTTAGGCAGTATGATAAGAGGAAAGCCCATCTATCAAATGTGATGATACTACACTTCTTACCATTTCATTTGAGACAAATTTTAATACACCAAGAGTTTACTATGGAGAGTTGTTTACTGAAGTATGCACAGTTTTCCTTCACAGTTTTTATGACTAGGATATTTATTTAAAGCCAACTAGTAACCTTTTTTCTGTTTTGGGGTGACTTAACAATTTCTAGTTTGCAATCATCTGCAAACTTTCTTAGCAAGAGGTCTTGGTGACCTGAGAAGTAAATACCAAAATGAGAGGTCCCGGCACAGAGCCACGGGGATGCTGATGGTCACTAATACTTTCTGATGAGACACCTGTAAAACTGTGGGTTCTGTCTTTCTCCCAGTTTGCTATCCATCTTACCACATTATGGGTACATGTTTAAAGCTTTTAGCTTTTCTCTGATACCATCATGAGGAATGGTATTAAATGGCCACAGTCTGCACACTCTGTAAACCTTGTGAACAAATTTACAAGATTAAAATGAGAGGCTATACCCTTCACAAAACCAGACTATTGAGGGTTAAAAGTCTTAACAAGATTCTTGATATCACAGTTTATAAAGTCAATTATAATGCTTTCCATGGGTTTGTAGATAAAGCAAGGATGATAGGTCTGTAATTATCAAGGTTGATTGTAAGGCCATCCTTATGGAAGGACATCATCAGTGCTTTGTACTATTCGTCAGGAACAAAACCAGTAGCTGAACTTACATTAAATAGTTTTAGGAAGTGCATCTGCAATGGCTTGTTAAATGCTATTAATTAAGCAACTAGGTATAGTGTAAGGTCCCATGGAAGAAGTACTTTATGTACTGTTTAGCACTTCCAGTAAATAATCTTTGGGGAAGTGAGGGATTCAGATATTTAAGGGCTTTGAACAGAAGTCTCAAGGGTGAAGCTGGCACTGAATTTGTTCACAAGGATATTGGCAATGCCATTTGAGTCAGAGTACGAGGCCCCATTATGGGTAAGTTCTGAAATACACAAGGTGTTTTTTTTTAGTTTTCTTATATAGATAAAGAAAGATTTATAATTAGGCTGGGTAAGTTCATGTGCTCCTTTAGTGAACCTGATATAGTATTCTTCAGTTTTTTGTAATGGTTTTGATATTACCATTGAGAAGATGAGTTTTGAATATACTAAATTTGATTTAGTTCAAATATGGTGTTGGACCACCAGAGTGTATTGCTTTTGAATTTCCTGTGATATTGTTTACTGGTAGGGGCTTCTATCTCTACACATTTTTCTAAATAGGTACATACTTCCTTAGCAAAGCTTGCTGCGGTGTTAGGGTTCAGCAATGTGCAGTCATAAATTAATTTTGATATTTCGACATACACAATAGGTTATGGTCTGCATATTTGTAGTCCTTAAATTCAGTGGGGTTTACTATAGGAGCTTTTGGGAATTAAAGTAGAGGGTCACAAGTTTATAGTTAGACTTCATTAGGGAAGCAGATATTAAAGGTCTTCCCTTGTCACAACAACACCTCCATTATTTACTGGGAAGTTTGCATAATTTTTTTTTTTATGCAGATACATTCACTGCATCTTGCAAAGGTCTGACCACTTTGTTGTTTATTGATATATGCACAGTTTTTCCTTTATAGTTTTTGATACAGTTTAATAATGCAGTATTATTGCTTTCAACCTCCAACATCAATCTGTAGGTAGAGCTAGTGGATTTGCTGACAAAATAAGTAGAATATATATGATATATATAATTTAATCTTGACTTGTTTTATGACTATGGCATTTTTTAAAGCCAACTAGTAACCTTTTTTCTGTTGCGTATCTTATTAATTTTGTGATCCTGCTAAAGAACTTTTTGCTGAATTTACTAATATATATATATATATATATATATATATATATATATATATATATATATATATATATATATATATATACACATACACATACATTTATAAACTCAGTGATAACATCTTGAGTAGATCTGTAAAGACGCTATGCAATAAACTTGAGGAACAAAACTGTCCATTTAAAGTCTGCAGCCATACGTTAGCACAGCCAAATTAGATATGTACAATGATCATCTAGCTTATTTTGAATGCAACTAGAAAAGAGAGAGACCACACTAATGAAGATATATTCTGTATCTTAACTGTTCTTATATAGAAAATGCTACTTTCAGTTTGCTTCTACTACCATCCACAAGAAAAAATGTTTGTTACGTTCAGCATTTTTGTACAACCTGAAACTTTCAGCTTGAGGTTGGTTCTTATAATACAATTAAAGAATGTTTTGAAAGCACTAATAAAGCTCATCCATCATCAACCTATATAGCTCACAGAATACAAACAATGATTCTAGCTGAGAAATTTACTCAAATTTTCTGTAAACTATTTTGTAAATGGCATTTGGCCATGCTTCACCTTCTTTACTTTACCTGTGTACATACAGAATATGGTTCCATATTTAATTATGGAGCTGCTACCTCAGCTGAACAGTAAATCTATGTATCACATGTATTACACGAATATGCTTTCTATAAGTTGCCTGAACATAGGCTTTAAATCAAACCTTATAATGGTCTACAAACAGCAGAATATTCTCATCAAAGGCATAGGGTAAAATATTTCAGGTTCTACTTCACAGCAAACACAGTGGCAATATCGAGCTGGAAAAATATACTCCGCCTTTAGCGCCTTCGTCATTTATTATATGGACTTCCTCAAAAAAACAGCCTTAGTACGTACAAATGTTTAAATTACATCACAGTCATAGCCACATAAATTAATCAACTAATCAAAACTACTGTAATTCACTCACCAAAATTAAATGTGTTAAAACATAATTTAAAACTATATTGTTGATGGCATCCTACCTATCCCTATCTAGAATATGCTCTTAGATTTAATAAATAACTTACTGTAAAGCATGTCATTCAACTCTTGTAAAACGGTGGCATTCAAGTTCATTTGCCACCATAATTCCTTTTGTTCCAACCTTGTTTTCTAAGGACCCCCCCTCCCCTTAGGATTCTGTTCTATTTTTTTCTGAAATCATAAATGAAAAACTGTGTGTAGGATTATTAGCTATATCTTTATACAATACATTAGTGCTCATTTTATTTTTAATTTCACATGCATGTTCGTAAATCCTATCTTTGAGCTTACGTTCTGTCTTCCCTGTGTAGAATGCAGAGCAGTGTTAACGTAACGCTATATACACTACTCTTGTGGTGCTGCAATTGTATTTCCGTTTTATTTTGATATCCATTTCATTGACAGAGATGATATAACATTTGTGTATACATTCACAATAACTGCAACTTCCACATTTAAACATTCTATAGATGGACATTTTGTTATTACGATCTCTACAATTTTCTTTATTCTTTACACATTTTCCAAGTTTACATTTTACAAGTAATATGAGGTTTGTCACCCAATACCATTTTGGCACATACAGGACAACAACACTGATGTGTGATAGTGCGGACTTTCGGGTTAGGGCGCGAGTCATGTAAGTGTGCGATTGTGATGGACGTTAGAGTTAGGGGCTGGTTAAGTGAGTTAGGGTTAGGGAGCGGGTGAGGTGAGAGTGCGATAGTGACAGAATTTGGGGTTAGGGGCGGGTTAAGTGAGTTACGGTTAGGGCGCGGTTGAGGTAAGTGTGCGATAGTGACGGACCTTAGGGTTAAGGTCTGGGTTAAGGTAAGTGGATAGATAGTAGTGTATGTGCAGTGTAGTGTAGCTGCAATACAGTCAGTGTTGGTGTCCTGTATTATTGGGAGAGGTAAAAACCATGCACATAACGTGGATACAAATTTTCAAGGGGGGAGATTCTATCCAGCCCCAAAGATACATCAAAGGAGATATTAAGCCATGGTAGTTGTGAGAATCTTATTTTGGGATTCAACTCACAGACAGCCAGGGTAGATCTAGAGACATATGAAAGTGTTTCTGAGGTTCTGTCCATGGATTTTAAAAAAGATAAAAAAGATGAAAGCATTGAATCCACGGATTTTACCCTACCTAAGATACATACATATAGTGGCTTTAAGGTGTATAATTATACAGATATCAAGATAACACAAGGATTTTTCACTTTATTTAGCAAGGGAATGAAGTACATTCCCACAGCACATTTCAATTTATTTGACACAATCAAAGAAATCAAATTATTTTGCCGTAGATTGAATTTGGCAGTGCAATTTAATGACAAAAAGAATGGATACAATGAGAATCAACAGAGGCTCACTAAGAAAAGTTCGTATATTCCCATCACCAATCCACAAGTAGCAGTTTATGAG
This sequence comes from Protopterus annectens, assembly GCF_019279795.1. Lineage (NCBI taxonomy): Eukaryota > Metazoa > Chordata > Ceratodontiformes > Protopteridae > Protopterus > Protopterus annectens. The sequence continues at coordinate 1,045,440,395 of NC_056732.1, forward strand.
AAAGTGGTATGTAGGGAAATATATGAGTTATACAAAAATATCAAGATCAATAAAAACCTCCAACAAAAGTTTTGTGACAATTTAATGGAAGAGGAGAGAAAAACTTTAGAAAAAATAATTTTGAATAAAAGTATTAGGATCATGAAGCCCGATAAGGGCGGAGGTATTATTATATTTGATTCCATTCAGTACCACAAGGAAATACATGAGATTTTGTTCAATTCAGGAAACTACGAGGAGGTGTCCCTTAATCAAATCAACATAGGATACAGAAGAATAGATTTGGCTATAGAAGAATACCTTTTGGATAACCGCATTAACAATGAGTTGTATAATTTTATTAGGAATGAGTACCCTCGGATGGCAAATATAGTTGGAATACCCAAGATACATAAATGTTTAGATAAATCCCTGTTTAGACCTATCATCTCTGGATCTAAATCAAAAACTTTCAGCTTAGGTGTTACTATAGATCAGTGGACCAAGCATATATATGTTAATGTCCCCCACTTAATCAAAGACTCTTGGGATTTTCTAAGTAAGCTAACTCCTGAAGTATGGGGAGAGGACATTACATTTATCACTGTTGATGCAAAAGACCTTTTTTCTTGCATTCCTACATCTAAAGGATTGGAATATTTTTGCAACAGTTTGCGCAAATATTCCGGATTGAGTTGGGAAAGGATAAATCTCATATTAGATATGATGGGACTAATATTAGATCACAACTATATACAGTTCCAAGGAGAATTCTTTAGATAAACCAAAGGGGTTGCTATGGGTGCATCTTGTGCACCCATATTTGCCAACCTGGTTATGTTAGAGTGGGAGAATGTATTTGTTTTTCCCAGTGAATATTACACGTATATATCCTTATATTCTAGATTTTTGGGCGATCTATTCATCATCTGGAAGGGACAGAGTGAGCTTATTCCCAAATTCATTACATACATTAACAATACTACGGAATTTTTGGAATTTACACATCAAACAGGTACTGAAGGAATAGCATACTTAGACACTTACATTAGTAATGTTGGTGATGGGTTTGCTTCCAAATTGTATAGAAAACCAACGTTTTCCAATGATTACATTCAATTTGGTAGTTGCCATCCACCTTACATATTTAAAAATGTAGTAAAAGGGCAGTGCATCAGAGCAGCTCGTATGTCTTCCACTCGGGATCTCATGATTAATGAATTGGATGTTATATACAATCTTTTTATAGATAGAGGGTACCCTAAAAGAATGCTTGATGATGTGGTTGAATATGTAAAACAACAGTGGGGTATAAAGTATCCCCCACTTTTAGGGAAAGTTTTGTCTGACAGTAATATGGTTAAAAAGTTTCAAGATAGGAGAGTTTGTGTTATTATGTATAACACACATACCAATTTGGTTAAGGAGATCCTTCATAGACATTGGGACTTACTATCAAGTGTTGAAGGGATAGGACATATATAGTTGGGAACAACCTGGTGTGTGTGTTAAAAACCTCTAATAATTTAAAGAAAATATTAGAAAGTGGGGTGTTTAGAAACAAAATTGTAAACAATAAAAGGGGTACTAGCAAGTGTGGAACATGTGGACAGTGTAAATACATCAATGAGAACAAGTCTATTAAATTGGATAATAGTTTCAAAAGTATTTGCAGATGTAGAGCAGGGAATTGTAATACACAGAGGGTGGTATATCTTGCCACGTGCTCACGGTGCTCTGCATATTACGTAGGCAAGACAGAGAGAAGGCTAAAAACTCGCATTTATGAACATATATATAAAATCAGTAAAGGCGATGCAAAAAATGCCCTCAGTAAACATGTAATTGAAAAAGGGAATGAACACAAGTTTAGTTTTGCTATAATAGATCAAGTTGATATGTCAGTAGGTATTGGAAATTGGAAAGCGTATCTCGGGTTATTGGAGAGTAAGTGGCAGATTCGTTGTGATGCCACAACATATCCTGGGTTAAATGAGTATATTAGTTTAAAATCATTTTTAATTTTAGATTAAGACCAGTTTTATAGTTGTTCTTTTAGAATTGTTCTCAAAAAGTTTTATAAGATTTTATTTTTTTGAATATCGACAACATTGTTAGTTTCCACATTAGGGTGTAGAATAGGTAGCAACACCATTGGTATCCCAATATTAGGGTCTGATACAATTGACACTATGTATTGGACACACAAAAAGCATTTGCATGGTCATCCGTAGCAAAAAGGTTGGCCTTTAGTGTACACCTTCAGAAGATATATGTAGTGTAGAATTGTTAGTATTCAATGTGTGTAAGTTTTTAAGTTTATTTTTATTTTCATATGTCATTTATATACACAATTTTTAACATATATATATATATATATATATATATATATATATATATATATATAGATACAATATATTTTTTACATACTATATATAGATATATATATATATATATATATATATATATATATATATATATATATATATATATATATATTATATCATACATATTTTAACCAAATTGAACAAATAATTGATTTTTTGGCGCCTAAAATTTTTGATTTATAAGGAGCTACTAACGTACAGTTAATTGGTTCTGAGGAAGTCTGTGTTAATCAGATGAAAGCGCTTAACCTGGATGTGTTCATTTAGATGTATTGAGATCTCTGTGTTACATTTTTACTTCATTTGTTTCTATTTTGGAATAAAGCAAGGCTGCTGATACTTTGTTGAGTGCTACTCGTCTGTTCGAGCTAAGGGGATCTGTGGTCTGCATTCAGGATTATAGAATTGATAACAGCCAAAGGATATTCTCTATTTAAAAACATACCTCTCAATAATTGGCACTCAAATAAAATCATCATAATGAGTGTTCATCCTGGCCGCCCTTACCATTTGGCCTTTTATGACACCTCTTTTTTGATGAATAGGGTAACCATGAGAAAAGTCCCAAGAAAGAATTAGAATAGGTTGGATTCCTACATATTTTGGAACTCAAAGTGTTATTAATTTGATCTTTGGTTATAAGCATATCTAAACAGGATATGTCATCAAAACTAGCACTGTAAGTAAATTTTAAAAAATCCGATGTGTTACTGATGTTTGTCTTTTTGCCACAGCAGAACTGCGGTCTGCTAATGATTGGCAGTTGATTATTTTTTTTTTTTATGGTGCCGAGTTGCCAGCTCGACGGCCAACCTTCAGCGAAGGCAGGCCCATTCATGCATGTCTTTCGGAGGCCACTCAACCGCGGGGAGGACATGCAGACTCCACACAGAAGGCAATCTAGCCGAGAATTGAACAGGAGAACCTCTTGCTGTGAGGCAACAACGTTACCGCTGTACCATCACATATAGTGAATAAATACTTTAATGTCACTATCTTCACCAGACCATGCTGTAAATGTATCATCTAGGTACCTAGTTTATAATTTAATAAAAGGAATATATGGACTACTAAAAATAAATTGACTCTCCCATTCTGTTACGACTATGTTAGCATACAATATCCCACAAGTTGCACCCACTGCTACCACAGTTTGTTGAAGGAAATATTGGCCCTCAAAGTATATATAATTGAGTTTGAGTACAGTTTCTATAAGGTTTACATAAATATTAATTTTGTCTTGTGCTATATCTGTTCTATATGTTAAAAATTCAGTAAACCAATTAATGCCTGTGGTGTTGGAATAGCTGTGGAAAGGTCATTCACACCTATAGTCAAGAATGTAATATTCGCAATATCATTGATATTGTTATCCTTTGTTAAAACGTCCCATCTTTATATGCTTCCTCAAAATACTACTGAGTTCATTCTTTGGATGTACTCTATTCTTTCCATAATGACAATGACTCCACCTTACCTGCCTATTGTACATATTTCATCTAATAGTTGTTGCCGTCATACTGTTAAATTATGCCACTTCAGTGGCATTTGACTAGAAGGTCCATATTGAATATCAACTTCACACAGTTTCAAACAGTTCTAAGACAGAACGAAGGGGAGGGTTATAGATGCTAGGTGCCCTTAAATTATAATGAATACATATCACATTACCATATATTATACACAAGTTCAATTTTCTGACATATAACTTCAGTTCACTAATTATAGATGTTATATTAGATCAAGTGGATGGAATAAATGTATAGCCCTTGCTGAATAAATCCAAATGTTCTTGCGTGATATAATATGAACTATAATTATAAACTTTAAAATCTCCTGTAACATTAGAAATAACGAAGTGTGGGAGAGTTCTACATTGTATACATGATCAATAAAAGTCACCTCTTGATCCACAGAGTTTGGCATTGATTCCTTCTCCAAAAATTCTGTGGGTATTGGTGGTGTACATAATTGTGCCCGGTTGATGTTGAATTCACTGGAGTTTAAGGATGAGACTCCTGCATGATCTTTATTCTGGCTGACTGTCGAAGAGATGGGAATTCTAAAGGTGTTGGTGTTTCACTGGCATCACTAACCACTGATGTTCTATAGTTGTCCACATATTCAGACTCTGTAGATTGCTGTGCCTTTGAAACTTTGACGGGATGCTTAGGGTATTGCAGATGATTGCATTCCTATTTGTTTTTTCTTTGCAGAATAACATCACATTCCTGATCTACTCTCCGAAAAATGGCTATATGCTGTGATTTAAATACACTATATAAAAGATCCTGAGTAACTGACAAATCAAGTGTAGATATTTCATTATTTATGTTGTCCATTTGATACTGCTTATGTTTTATAAGCACTTCCATTAATTCGCAGCCATTTTGGTCAAAGAGTCAAATTAATTCTTGGTGCACAATGGAATTTCTCTCCAACCCTGTTGGAAATTTACACATGCGGAGCCCTTTAGGCACCCTATTGACTTTAATGGATTCTATAAAGTACATATTTTCCAACTGTAATTGGCGATATTTTAAAAGTTTAGTTTCAAAGTCTTTAAGTTGTTTTTCTTTCTTTTTTATTTTTGAGAACTAATAAGACAAGCCCCTTTAGCTCCAAATACAAGTTGTTTATTGAATCACTGATTAAGATTCACAGAACAGTACCTACTTGTAGTATTGTAGGTCATTGCTGAAGACTCTCTAACAAAACAAGAGATGATTTGTGTCTGCTGTCCTAATGGTGGGTCTCTGTTGTTACTCTGTTTTAATAAGTTCACCATTTTGCTATGAACTAGATGTGGTGAGATCCCAATTTGCAAGTACAAATTCTCATTGGGGGGGGGGGGGCTTGGAAAACGAGGCTGAATCAAAAGTAATTATAGTGGCAAAGGGACTTGAATGCTGCTGTTTTACCAGTGTTGAATGACATGCTTAAAATAAGTTGTTTATTATAAATAAGAGCATATTACAGGTAGGATGTCATCAACAATATAATTTTAAATAGTTTTAGCATGTATTTAATTTTAATGAGTAAATTATAGTAGTTTTGATTAGTTGATTAATTCATGTGACAGCTGTGATGTAATTTAAACATTTGTATATACTATGGCTAGTTTTCTGAGGAAGTCCATAAAATAAAGGATGAAAGCACTAAAACTGGAGTGTATTTTTTCAGATCGATACTGCTACTGTGTTTGTCCAGTTACAATTTGATTAGGTTTGCTACAACAGTTTCCAGGCTCTACCAAAGTGCAAAGGAGCACATTTTATTTTATTTTCCTTAAGGACCTATCCCCCCACTGTGCATGCTTGATAACCTGCTCAGGGCTGGACGTACAATGGTAGTACGAGCATGTCACTTGCTTTTGCAACTGATGTAATGCTTCAAGATTGCTCTGCCCTCTTGAAAAACCAGCATTCCCCTGCACTGGGTACTTTTAACATTAGACGTGTGCTACAGGTTGGCACTCCACAGCTCTTCCCTGATGACAGTCGCATCGATTAAGTTGCTCATTCCTTGCTCTCCACTTGCCACCTTCAACAGATGCTTGAATCTCTAATCAAACTCTGTGAACATGGATTGTAATCAAAGCTTTATCTATCAAAGTCAATGGAGCTGACACTGCATAGCAGGGCACTTGCTAATGCTGAATTGAATTTCATATATAGCTGCCCACTGCACTAGATAATCTAGAAATTTCTGGAAACAAAAATCACACACTAGGTCTGAACGGAATAGTGGTAAAATATTAAAAAAAGGACCCAGGACTGAACCATGAGAAATGCACTGAGATATTACACATGGATCTGAAAAGCTACATCCTACTTTACCCTAAATGGACATTATGAGGGCCACAGCCATATCCACTGAAAGACAAAGGTTTAGTTCCAGATTAAAAAACAAACTGAAAAAAAAAAGTATCATGTTACATCTTGTGAATGGAACATAGCCCACATATACTAAAAATATGAAATCCTAAAATATACAAAAGATGAAAGTGCTTGACCATTACTTTATATATATATATATATATATATATATATATATATATATATATATTTTTTTTTTTTTTTAGTGTATCTGGACTGTCTCATCCACAAGATGCAACATGAGCCTTTTTGTCAGTTTGTTTTTTAGTCTGGAACTAAACCTTTGTCTTTCAGTGGATATGGTTGTGGCCCTCATAATGTCCATTTAGGGTAAAGTAGGATGCAGCTTTTCAGATCCATGTGTAATACCTCAAGTTACATTGGATTGCATGGTTATTACACTCTCACATTTTTATTTCTAAACTACTCATCTGTTTAATAATTAAATGGTGAAGTATGGTATGGAAGTCTTTAAGTTAAGGTATACTATGGCAACACTTTGTATCCATAAATGTTAGCACAAAACTGCATTAGATCAAAGCACATGCTCCACCACCAATACCATCCATCCTCAACCCCTTTTCTCATTTTCCACATGGGGTCAGGGTGTCACTTCAGCAGTGACAATCATCTTAAGCTAAAGGTTTACACCTCCAGGTGGCTAGCCTCTGCCGCGTTAGTTCATTCATACCAGTCACTCACACACGCTTTCTCACCTAAGGCCAATTTAGAGTGTGCAATCCCACTTACTGTATATCTTTGGAATGTGGGAGAAAACCAGAGCACCAGGAAGAAACCCATGTGACCGCAGGGAAGACATGCAGAGTCTGCACAGAAGGCACCCCAGCTGAGAATCAAACTGGAGAACCTCTTACATTGAGGAAACAATGCTAACTGCTGCACCACCGTGGCCACCCAAACCAACAATACATCCATGCTTTAAACTCAACATTATCTGAAAACATCTTTCCCACTCTCAGACTCTCGGGACAGTGGTTGATTAGGTCTCTCCTATCACTGATTGCATTAACTGGCAGTGTATTGACACTATCCGAGAATTAGAGACATATCTACTTGAAAGATAAAAGTTATATAATTCCTTTAGTACTGGGGGAATTGTCAGCTTTATATTACATAACATTATGCACTGCTCCTGACTAAACGGTCTTCCTCAGATGATATCAATACTTCTATTATGTTGACTCTAGTACCACACTAAAATAGATGTGTTTAGATCAGATAATAAGAAAGAATAATCAACTAAAAAATCCATGCTTACTTTTCAATTTGAAAGTTGTACAATGTATTGTCTCCATTTCACTATCCAATGATTTCACACAAGGTATTATATCGGATTTGTAGAGAAATTCTATAAGCTTCAATATTGTATGTACTCTGTATCTCTTAACTATAATCTTGTTTTTTTTGTAACACACTGTGTATAAATATGTAATCAAATGTTTTAAACTTGTTTGTATTTTGAAGAGCTTTTCTCCCCAGGCCTCGGCCAAAAAAGGACCTGTGTCCAGTCGGACATTTCCAGTAATCAAATGTAAAAAATAAATAATAACAGGGTCAAGGTCTGTACTAGATTTAATAGAATTTAGAGGATCTCTCACAAGCTTCAAGGTGATAGCTAGACATATTTCTTCCTCAAGGTTAAATGCACAATTTGTAGTGTAACTATGAAAAAATATCCCTCTGGAACTGCACACGGACAGTAAAACCTTACTAACAAAGCTTGGGATTTTACCTAATATCAAAATGGCACTGCCAATGTGCCACTTCCACTTACCCTCTCCAAACTATTCTGCTGAACTCTACTCTGTCAGCTCTTACTTTTCGGATGCTTTGGTCTACCAACCTCTGATATTCCACCACCACAGAGCATCCCTACCTCCTATCATCTTAATCTCTGCTCACCTCCTCACTCTACCTCCTTTTCTCTCCCATCTACCCTCCTTAAACCTTTCCCAAATATGTCTGTCTCTCTCTGTACAACTACGTATGAGAGAACCACTATATTCAATACACTTTTCTTGTCAGTGTAATTACTTTCAGCTAGCTGCACTACCTAGCTGTGATCAAAATCAATTCAAATTTTTTTCTGTTTGATCATGTGGTGATAATCTTTGGTCAATATGATCTTATGATTAGTCTAACATAATACATTATCAAGCTAATTTCTAATACATTGTTGAATGTTATACCTGGGGCCTCAGCTGAAAATGGGCACCTCACCCAGTTGGACTGCCCCAGTAAGCAAATGTGAATGAATGAATACTTGGAAATACCATTACATGTTCTATCAAAAACATTTTTTAAAACATTGGGTATTTCACTTTTACCCTTTACAACAAGTCAATTATAATTATAGTCATTAAATATAATTTTGGCTGCCTCTGCTGTTGACAAACCCAAAAGTGGTAGTTTTACCGACAATGCCAGCAGCTAGGGTCTTCTCATACTTTATTTTTTAGTTTATCCTTTGTTAATTGGGTTGGTCCCATAAGGCTAGTAGCCTCTTTTCAGTGGCAACATGAGGTGGTATTTACTAGGAGAAATTTGACCAGGGTACTGGGGAATTTCCCCTATTCTTTTTGATATGTGACATGGGATCTTTTACATCCACAGGAGATACCACCTACTCAAGCAGATGGGGCTTCGGTTTAACGTCTCATCTGAAGGATGACACGCTCAGGAGTGCAGCAACCCCTGATACTGCACTGCAGTGTCAACAATTGATCTTCCTGGTGTAGGAATAAACTCCACAGCCTTCTGCACCAAAGGCGAATATGTTACTTGTTTTGTCACTAATGCCGACAAATTTACTAGTGTGTATATCCCTACTAAGCTTTACTGAGCTGGTGTGAAGTTCAAGCTTAATAACCATACTGGAAAAGGTTACAAAAATTTGCCAGAAGTGCCTTTTACAGTTAAGCCGAGTCTTAAATTTAACATTACATCATGGGGGTTTACTATGGAGCTGCTCTGTGGCAGTAGCATTAGACATGTAATTATTTAAATGTATGCATGACTCCCTGATAATTTTAGATAATTACATGCCTAGTACTACAGGTAAATATATACTAAGTTTGAGGGGTATGCCTATGGAGAGTGAAGGAGGGCTTTCTTACCTGAAAAATAATATGCTTTGTGATTTACTGAAAGTGGCTTTCAGCTAATTTTATGGTTTTGTCACTAGCTGAAATTCTTTTCAACAAGTCAGCATGAATGCTATAAAGCCCAGAGGTTATCAGTTATCACTAACTGTGAAGTAGTTGCTCAAAGCAAAGCTAATGAAAAACTGACACTGCTTTTTTAAAGTTTTTTTTGTTAAGTTTTTAGCTTCTGGTATTTAAGCAGGTTTCCTTTTGTTTGAACCAAGCTGAACTGAGGTGTACTACCAGCCACAACTCTAAGCAGCAATTTCAGATGACTAGAGGCTTCTGAGCTTACCAAAAACCATAAGTTGTCAGTTTTTTTTTTGCTTGATTATACTGCTTACTGTACTCTTACTGTTCTTATTTAAGACTGCATTTTAATACTGTAAACTAAAATGCACTGTTTGTACTGCATTTGTCTGCCTTACTGTGCCTGTTAATTGTATTTTGTTGCAGTTTTCACTGCTTATTTTACTATTTTCATTGATTGCAAAGTAACTGCTGCTACTTTTCACTGTTTACTAAGCATCTGTTCGGTTTGTTCTGTTTTCCCACCAGTGTTTTAAATAACTGATTTGTTTGCTGCTTAAAACATTCTTTATTGCCCCCTTACTGCTTTTCTGCTGTTTAAAACATTTTTTTAGTGTTTCACTGCTGTTTTTCTGTTTAAATCATTTTTAGTGTTCCTAGCAGCTGTATCATAGTCCAGATAGAGGCTTGCTGCAGCTGGGTCTGTTTATAGTGGCAGCTGTATTCTGAACATATTTTCCACGCCATCTTTGATTAGAGGGGACTCTTGTGAGAGAAGTGTGCTGACTGGAACCAGTCTGATAAAAGGGGATTGGGTCTAGGGCTTGGAGTAAGCACCCTCACTGGTTCTTTAGGACTTTTTAAAAGTTTTTTTTAAGTTTTTAGCTTCTGGTATTTAAGCCCTGAGTTGAGCAGGATTCTGCTTGTTTGAGCCTTGCACAGTACCACTCACTGCCATGCGACTGTGCGCCATAGGCAAACAGTTAATTTCGATAATTTGTCCCTTAGATAAGGTTGTAGTACTTTTGTGTAGTCCTCACCTTTAGCACATTTCCAGTCTAAGTACAGCTAGTGAGCTGTAACCTATTAAACCACCAGCCAAAAGCCCTGTCAGAAACACCCATCTACAGAGCACTTCCTAGATCAGTTCTGAAAGCACCCCCTTTTGTGATAACAAATATTCAGACCTAGCCTTAGATAGTTGGACTACCCTTGTTTCTCTTGCCAACCTTGTTGACTTGGATCTCCTAAGGCAGTGTAGCAACTACCTCATGTACACTGACAACCCTCTACTAATAACTCACTCTAGTACAGAGTGCTAGAGATGTGTCTACACCAAGAATCTTGAATCCCTGCTCTCTAGCACTCGAAACAGTAGCACTGAAGAGGTTGTCAACTCACCCGCCACTACTCATGAACACATTACCACTGTTCATACACATAGTATGCATCCGACACATAAATCAACATACGTGGAGGTACTCTCAAGAAATTTACCGAAACACCAGAGACCTCCAAAACACAAGACTGCTACGACTAACAGCTCCCACAGCACCCAAGACACAGAACAACACCAGTGTCTCACCTACCAAGCCCTTTAAGGCATAACACTCAAACCAAATTTTCTTGTCACTGGAGTCTCCATAGTGAGACACACAGATGTCCCACTCACCAAGCAAGATAAGAAGAAAGTCACAGTCAGTTGCCGGTGCCAGGATTCATCAGATCACTCATGCACTCGGGCCTCTCAGCAACTACCACCATTATGACTCTCATAGCTCACATTGGAGTGAATAACCTGAGGCATACCTCACTGGACCATATGAAGACAGAGGTTATAGAGCTCTTTAAGTGTGTGTCCCAGGAATGTACGTCCCTAGTCTTCAGCAGCATATTACCCTCACCTAAAATGATGCCACAGTATAAACAAAAAATGATCAATTTCCATAATTGGCTTAGTTTTTAGTGTTATCCCAAGGGGATCCAGTTACTGTCAGCCTGGGATGACATGGTCGGCAAACCTCGCTGCTTTGCCAGAGATAGTTTGCACCTGGCAACACCAGATTTCAGTTGCTGGCAAAGGCTCTTGCCTCCCCCACAGTGCCTTTTTTAGACAAGGTCTCAAAAACAAAACTGCCAACAGGAAAATTTTCAATCATAGCAAAATAAGGGTTATGCTGCTAAATGCTAGGAGCTTAAACCAAAAACTGCACACCCTGGAAGCACTCCTATCACTGGAGAATGTAGATGTCTGTGCTGTCACAGAAACCTGTTTCAAGGCCTCAGACAGTAACCCGGCTTTGCAAGGCTACAATGCCTTCCACACCTTCGGACCGCAAAACGAATGTGTGAGAACCAAAGGAGGCAGTGCTTCTGTCTATATTAGACATAAATTCACCTTCTGACTAGTTAGACAGGGCAACTCCATGGAGTTACTCCAAGTTCAGATTACTGTGGGTAAGACCCCCATTCAAGTCATAGCTAGTTACAAATCCCACCCATGGATCATGATTTGCACGAGGCCTACTTGATCAAAATGGTGACTATCCAAATAGTGCCAAACACTTTAGTCATGGGGGATTCCAATTATCCCATCATCAAATGGGAAAACTGCTCTAGCGCTAACTCATGAGTGCAAAATTTCCTTAACTTTGTTAAATCTAATGCCCTGGAACAAATTGCTCAAACACCAACAAGAGTAACAAACATACTAGATCTGGTTCTCACTAACATGATAAACAGATGTACTACCACAACTGTCAGACTCTCGTTAGTTAAATCGGACCACAAATAGTACAGTTGTGTACCTACCATAAATGTAGATGTTAAGAGTGTATTCACTGTTGCAGTCATTACTCTTGGGGTTATCCTGCTGGCAGGCTACCCGCAGTCGGCCAGAATACCAAAGTCTAGGTCCGGCGTCGGTTGCTGTCGCCTCTTACCTGACGTCAGTGCGCCAGGGGTATAAAAGATGCAATCGACCCCATTTTCTTCAGTTTTTCTTGCCCCAGATGTCAGGTGCCCCAAATAGGTAGGCTGAAAAATATATCAATAAGAAATGCATACACAAAAATAACATTTCCTACATCTACAAGCAAATACACCAAAAAGTTGTATAGGATAGAGAAGTGCAGATAAGCCCCAGCAAAGTGAAGGGGGAAGGTGGGTGGGTAACCTGGACTGCAACAGTGAATACACTTGAACATCTACATTTATGGTAGGTGCACGACTGTACTATGTTCATCAAGTTTCACTGTTGCAGTCATTACTCTTGGGTTGAATCCCAAAGCTGAGGAAGTGTGGCTGGGCTAAACAGGATTAGGAGAGGCTATGAGGCCCTGCAGAACTGCAGTGGCGAAGCCTGCTCTGGACTTAGAGTAGAGAGGCAAGTGGTAGTGCTTTGTAAAGGTGTGCACTGAACTCCAAGTTGCAGCCTCTAAGATTTTTTGGTTGGTACCCCCCTGAGGAAGGCTGCTGAAGTGGCTGCTGCTCTGGTGGAATGAGGCCTAATGCCCTTAGGCACTGATTTGCCATGTCGAGAATAGCAGAAACGGATGCAATGGCATATCCATTTAGAAATAGTCTGTTTTGAGATAGCCTTTCCTTGTGATCCTGCAGCATATGACACTAGAAGTTGCTCAGTCTTTCTGAAAGCTTTAGTTCTGTCCAAGTAGAAATTAACTGCCTGTGTATATCCAAAGAATGCAGAATTTTCTCACCCTTGTTCTGTGGATTTGGGTAAAAGGTAGGCAAGTGAATGGTTTGACTGAGGGCCACACTGGACAACACCTTTGGCATAAATGTAGGGTTTGTCCTCAGAGAAACCCTGTCTGGATGAAAAATGATGAAAGGTTCCACAGCCATGAGTGCTTGTAACTCCGAGACTCGCCTTGCGGAGGTAATGGCTAGGAGCAGAGCTGTTTTCCAGGATAAGAATTTAATATCCGCTGTTGATGCTGGCTCGAAAGGAGGCAGTGTGAGTTTTTCCAAAACAAAATTGAGGTCCCAGGCCGGAATTGGTGCTCTCCTTGGAGGCCTAATGTTTTTGGCCCCTCTGAGGTACTGCCTTATTAAAGGGTTAGAAAAGATAGGTGGTTCCGTATTGTAATGTGCAGAAATGGCAGAGGAATGAATCTTAATTGATGAGAAAGAAAAGCCTTTGTTCAGCATCTCAGTCAGGTATTGTAAAATCTGAGGAATGTTTGGTACAGTCGTGTTTATGCCTTGTTCCTGGTTCCAAGCACAGAATCTCTTCCATTTTTTTGCATAAGACTTTCTGGTACTGGGCCTCCTGGCCTCCAAGATAACATCCATAACAACTTTTGAAAGAGGAGTGTTCAGAATGGCTACATTATCCGCCATGCTGCCAGATTTAAAGTCCTGAGTTGGCTGTGCAGGATCTGACTGTTTTGTTGGGTCAGCAAGTGAGAAGTTTGACGCAATATCCATGCTGGACCTTGAGACAAGCTCTTCAGGACTAGGTACCAGTGCTGGCGTGTCCAGTCTGGTGCAATCAGAATCATTTTTGGCTTCTCTTGTCTGACCTTTAGGAGTACTCTGGGAAGGAGAGGTAGTGGGGGAAAAGCATATACTGTTTGATTTTTCCAGCTGAATGATAGGGTGTCCACTTTCCATGCTTGCTTGTGGTAAATCCTTGTGCAAAATTTCTGCAATTGACAGTTGTAAGGGGAGGCAAATAGATCTATGTCTGGGCATCCCCATTTCCTTATCATTCTGAAGACTTGCGGATCCAGTTTCCATTTGTGGGGATCCATGAGGTTTCTGCTTAGTTCGTCTGCCAGAGTATTTGTTTTTCCTGGCAGGAATTGTGCTTGCAGGTGAACTTGAAAGGCCAATGCTGTGTCCCATAATGTCATTGCTTGTCTGCAGAGGGGGTAGGAATGAGTACCTCCCTGCCTGTTTATGTACCACACGACAGTAGTGTTGTCTGTCTTTATCAGTAATTGTCCTGGATGAAGCAGGTCCTTGAAAGCTGTCAGGGCATTTTGAACAGCTAGCATCTCTTTTTGATTGATGTGAAGATGCATCTAGTTTGCAGGCCATGTGCCCTGAATACATTTTCCTGCCATATGGGCCCCCCAGGCATAATCTGATACATCCATTGTCAGTGTTTGTCTGGCTGTGGGTAAACTGAATGGCAGACCCTTGTTGTGGTGACAGGCTTCTGCCCACCATCGAAACTCCTGTTGTAGGCAGGAAATGAGTGCAATTACTGTCTCTAGGCTGTGGCAATGCTGAGTCCAAACACTTTTCAGATACCATTGTAGTTTCATCATATGCAGTCTGGCATATGGAATTAGTAGAATGCAGGATGCCATGAAACCCAAGGCCAATTTTCCTTGCAGATAAGTGCTTTTTTTGTTGCCAATTTCTTGAAGTAAGTAGTCAGTTGTTTTTGTTTGTCTGGCGTGAGATAAGCCATCTGGGCAGTTGTATTTAAGCTTGCGCCCAGGAATATTATCTCTTGAGAGGGCACTAGTTTTGATTTCTTTTCATTTACTGCATACCCTAGGCCAATTAGTAATCTTTTTGCAAACGCCAGCTGTTTTAGAAGTGTGTCTTTGTTCTCTCCTTGAATTAGGCAATCGTCCAAGTAAGGATAAATTTGAATTCCTTTTTGTCTGCAAAACGCAATTACTGGTGCCAGGCATTTTGTAAAGACCCTGGGCGCAGTAGATAAGCCAAAGGGCAGTGCAGAGAATTGGTAATGCATTGAGCCAGCTATGAATCTGAGGTATCTTTTGCAAGATGGTCTGATTTGGACATGCAGGTATGCCTCTTTTAGGTCCAAAGTTACTAGCCAAGCCCTTTTGCCCAGCATGGGCAGTAGCTGCTGAAGAGTCAACATCTTGAATTTTGGAACTTCCAGAAAAGTATTTAGTATAGATAGGTCCAGAATTGGTCTCCAGGTTTTGTCCTTCCAGGGTACTAGAAAAAGTCTGGAGTAAAATTCTTGCCCCGGCTCTTGTTGTGGTACTTGCTGAATGGCCCTCATGTCCATGAGGGCTGTAATTTGTTTTTGTGCCTCTGCCCATTGATTGTGTGGCAGGTCTGGCATGCCCTTTGACCTTGGTAGGGTGTGAAAATGGAACCTGTAGCCTTGGGACACTATGTTCAGAACCAATTTGTCTTGGGCAATCATTTGCCAATTTGATGAAAAAAGTGCTAGTTTTCCCCCCAAGGGGGCTGTCAAAAGGAAACTGCTTGGGACTGGTAGAGGAAAGTCATCGGGATTGTTTCCTGTAAGGCTGTGATTTGTCTTCTCCGCTTTTGGAGGAAGGAGCTCCCCATTGTTTAGGCCTGTATGAGCCTTGGGGCTGAGATCTGCCTCTGGGATGCCTGTAATCTGCCTCTTTGTGGTCTGTCTGAGACTGGAAAGGACCAATTTTTAGAAGGCCAGTTCCTGCTAAACCTGGGTGGCTGCACCTGTAAGAAATACTTGACTGTCTATATGGATTTTGCTTTATCCTCCATTTTTTTCAACACCTCTTCTGCTTTAGTACCAAACAAAGTATCATGCTGTAATGGTGTATCTAATAATTTTGCTTTAACATGATCAGGCAGATTTTTTTCCTATAACCAAGCATGCCTTCTAATAACAGAACCTGCAACAGCCCTGCAGGAGGCCTCCAGTGAATCATAACCACATTGCAAAGTATGCTTTCCCACTTGTTCAGTTGCATGCAATAAATCCTGTAATTCCTTGTTCTCTGAACATTCAGTGTTTGTCAACATTTTTTGTTTAAGTAGTGACATTAAATATTGCTGATATTCAAGCATATGAAATTGACAATTTAAAGTCCTTACAGCCAGGGTGGCGGAAGTGTATACTTTTTTCCCCCATCTGTCTAGAGCCCTAGAATCCCTATCAGAGGGGACAGGGTTTTTTGCAGTGGAAGCCTTAACCCCCTTGGGACCCTGAGATATAGTTTCTGGGTCAGCAGCGGGGTATTTATATAGGAATTTATGAGAATCCGGGACCCTGTAGTATCTGTCTGGTGTAGCAGGTGCAGGGGGTAAAGAGTCGGGGGATAGTCCGAACTCTGAAAATACATCATCTACAATGTCTAAAACAGGAGGAATGGCAAGGGGTCTATGCTGAGGAAGAAGCAGGAAGTCTCTGAGCCTTTTCTTAGACTCAGAATAATCTTGGCTCTCCCAGTGGAAATGCTCCCTCATAGTATGCAGTGTTTCCCCAAAGGAATAGTCCTCAGGAGGAGAGGCTGAAGAAATGGATTCTTCAGCATCAGAATCCTCATACAGAAGCATGGAGAAATCCTGTTCAGAAGAGGAATCAGAGGAAATAGATACCTCATCAGAAGAATCATACTCTGTCTCTTGCCTAGGCCTCTTATCAGGAGGGGGATGGGAGTCCCTGATCAAAGTAATTAGGTCTTCGGCCATTTTGAGCATCTGTTTTTTAGGCATGGAAGTCTGAATAGGAGAATGCTGTACTTGTTTCTTTGTCTTTAGAGCTGCTTTAGTCTTTGTCTTTGAAGCTGAGGATGGCTTAATATATAGTTGAGTAGGTCTGAAGACACCCTCAGAAGCCGATGCCTGCTCAGCGGCTCTGGACCCATCTGAGGGATTGATTTCCGAGTGTCCAATACCTTGAGTATCCAGAGGCCCAGTCGGCTCCACGTGGGAGTCGGTAGCAGCCTGTGGCTCTGAGGTAGCGGGCGCCAGGGGCTGCGAAAGCGCCTCACTGAGAACCGGCAACTGGCCTAGAAGAGGCTTCGTCGGTTTTGGACCTCGGATGCCTATCCTTCTCCTTGTCCTTGAGTTTTTTGTAAACTCCGGTTGTCGGCTGTTCCGCCGGCATTATATAATTAAATCTTCGGCCAAAGTAATGAAAAGCAAAATCGAACCGACACTTGATAGTGCGTTGGTTGGATCTAGCACAAAACCGACAGCTAGCAATGTTGTGATCAGGGCCTAGGAAAGGAATACAGTAAGAGTGAAAATCCTTATGAGGTATTTGCTTCCTACAAGAAATACAATTGTTAACTTTTTCTGACATCTGTCTGGAGCAAGGAAAAAGTTTCCCCAAAGTGGTACTTAGCTTTAATGAAGACTTCGGTTCTGAAATTCAACTTTGAAAATCTCAGGAGTTGACTGACCGGCACTTGCAAACTGCTTTTGCTTCGGGCACCACGCGGCAAGAAAGACTGAAGAAAATGGCGTCGATTGCATCTTTTATACCTCTGGCACACTGACGTCAGGGAAGAGGCGACAGCAACCGACGCCGGACCTAGACTTTGGAATTCTGGCCGATTACGGGTAGCCTGCCAGCAGGATAACCCCAAGAGTAATGACTGCAGCAGTGAAACACGGTGAACATCAGTCACCTTCGAAATGGCACTAACACCAGAACTCACAAAGGGAGAAGTCTAAAAACTTAACCAAGTCAAATTATACCCTACTAGGGGAAGGGATAAATCCATTCAAGGCCCCACCTCCAGCAGGAAGTGGTAACTACACCAAAGCTTATACTTGAGCCATGTACAATCACTTGCATAAGTGCACAGACTCTGCGGTTCCAGACAGAATCAAAGCCAGAGCCCCAAGTAAAAACAAGCCACCCTGGTGGACATCCAGCATCAGCAAACTTTAGAACAAATGCAAAAAAGTTGCTGTCTAGGAAACTACGGTGAGGCCTCAACAATGGAAAAGCACCTTCCACAGTATCAACAGGAAATAAGACAACATGTCAAATCCTCTAGGAAAACTTGGCAATCACAGCCAATGAAACCATAAGGCCTTTTACAGCTATATAAAGTTAGGACCCATATGTGTCGAACTAGTGACTGACGGTATCACACATACTGATCCCGCAGAGATAGCAAACCTGCTGGCAGACAGATTTGATGAAAATGTCACTCCCTTATCCTTTGCAAACTTATCAAAAGCCTTGCCCCCAACTCCCCCACCCTACATATATGAAGAGCAGGTCATTAAAGCCTTACCTCTGTGGGATCAGACAGCATCTCAGACTGTCTTCTAAACAAACTAAAACATGAACTAGCATCACCATTAAGTACCGTATTCAATCACAGCCTAACCACAAGCTATGTTCTTGTGAAATGGAGAAAGTACAGTTGTGTACACTTACCACAAATGTGGATGTTCGAGTGTATTCACTGTTGCAGTCATTACATTTGGGTTATCTGCCTGCAGGTAGCCCTCAGCCGGCCTGAATACCAGAGTCTTGGATTCCTGCGTCAGATGCTGTCTCTTCTTCCATGACGTCAGGTCGTCAGGGGTATAAAACATGCAGCCGATGCCATTACATCAGTTTCTCTTGCCCCAGATCTCAAGTGCCCACACAATTGGAAGCAATTATATGTTATGGTACACCTCCATCAAAAAGCAAATACACCAGAAAGCTTAAATACACCAAACAAGAAGGAAAGGTAGAGCCAAGAGAAGTCATGGGGCTGGAGGGAGGGTAACCAGGACTGCAACAGTGAATACACTCGAACATCTACATTTATGGTAAATGTACACAACTGTATTATGTTCTTCGTGTTTCACTGTTGCAGTCATTACATTTGGGTTGATTCCCAAAGCTAAGGAAGGGAGGAGGAAATTGGAGAGTATTAGGGCCGGCTTTTAAGCCCTGTAAGACTGGAGTGGTATAACCAGCTCTAGATTTGGAAAAAAAGGCATGTGGTAATGCTTGGTGAAGGTATGTACAGAGATCCAAGTAGCAGCTTCTAGTATGTCCCTGGTAGGAACTCCTCTGAGAAAGGTTGTAGAGGTAGATGCAGCCCTGGTGTAATGTGATCTTATCCCCCTGTGGGGTAGGTTTTCCATGGTGCTTATAGCAGAAATGAATGCAATGGGCTATCCAATTAGAAATGGTTTGCTTTAAAATGGCCTTCCCCTCTGCCCCTGCAGCAAAGTCAACTAGCAGCTGTTCAGATTTTCTGAGAGGTTTAGTCCTGTCCAAATAAAATCTAAGTTGTTTGTGCACGTCTAAAGAGTGCAGTATTCATTCTCCTTTGTTTTGTGGATTCGGGAAAAAAGTAGGCAAATGAATGGACTGATTTAGGGCCACACTAGACACCGCCTTGGGCATAAAGGAAGGACTGATCCTGAGGGACACCCTGTCTGCATGGAAGATAATGAAGGGCTCCACTGCCATGAGGGCCTGTAATTCAGACACTCTTCTTGCTGAAGTGATGGCTAGAAGGAAGGCTGTTTTCCAAGAAAGGAATTTTAACTCTGCAGTTGCAGCTGGCTCAAAAGGAGGGAGAATGAGCTTTTCCAATACAACGTTAAGGTCCCAGGCTTGAGTAGGGGCTCTCCTGGGGGGGGGGGTCTTAAATTCTTGGTCCCTCTGAGGAATTGCTTTAGCAGGGGGTGAGAGAAAGGGGGGGTTCAGTGTTATAATGTGCTGAAATGGCAGAGGCATACATTTTTGTTGAAGAGAAGGATAGGCCTTTGTGGAGCATTTCTGTTAAGTACTGAAGTATATGAGATAAGTTGGGCACCGTTGTGCCCATCCCATGAGTCTGGCTCCAGGAACAGTATCTTTTCCGCTTTTCAGCATACGATTTTCTAGTACTAGGCCTTCTTGACTCTAGAATGATATCTAGCACTTGCTTACTGAGGGATGCTATTGGAGAGCTCAAGGAATTAGCCAGGCTGCAAGGTGCAGGGTTTGAAGCTGAGGGTGCAGAATCTGGCCCTCCTGCTGGGACAGCAGGGAAGGGGTCTAAGACAGGTGCAATCGTTCCAGCAGTGTCATACTGCGAAAGAGGGGGTACCAGTGCTGACGTGGCCAGTCTGGTGCAATCAGTATTGTCCTTGGTTTGTCCTGTTTGATCTTTAGCAGAACCTTCGAGAAGAGAGGCAGAGAGGGAACGGCATAAACTGAGAGGCTTTCCCAGGTAAAGAACAGGGCATCCACTTTCCAAGCTTGACTGTGGGAAGTCCTTGTGGAGAATTTGTCCAATTGGTAGTTCTGAGGGGAGGCAAACAGGTTTATCTCTGGAGTCCCCCCATTTGTTCCTCAAGAGATTGAATATTTTTGGTTCCAGTTTCCATTCGTGTGGGTCCATGTGATTTCTGCTTAGGTCATCTGCCAGAGAATTTAGCTTGCCTGGCAGGAACTGAGCTTGTAAATGCACTTGGTAGCTCAAGGCTGTGTTCCACAGAGCCATGGCTAGTCTGCAGAGAGGGTACAAGTGGGTTCACCCCTGCTTATTTATGCACCACGTAACTGTAGTGTTGTCTCTGTCTTTACAAATAATTGTCCTGGAAGAATGTGGTCCTTGAAGGCTGTCAGGGAATTCCGTCCAACTAACATTTCTTTTTGGTTGATATGCAGGTGCATCCGTCTTGGGTTCCATTTGCCCTGAATGCACTGCCCTGCCAAGTGAGCTCCCCCCCATGCATAGAATGATGTGTCTGTTAGGGTTTGGGCGGCAGGGGGTAGAGTGAAAGGCAGCCCCTTGTTGTGGTAGCAGGCCTCTGCCCACCAAAGGAACTCTGTCTTTATACAAGGAATGATAGGAGTCATTGATTCCAAGTTCTGAGAATGTTGACACCATAGGCTTTTTAGATACCATTGTAGTTTCCTCATATGCAGTCTTGCATATGGAATTACTAGAATGCAAGAGGCCATGAACCCCAGGGCTTGCAGAATTTTCCTTGCAGACAACCGGGTCTTTGTGGCCAGTAGTTTAAAGTAGGTTGTCAAATAAACTTTTTTCTCTGGTGTGAGGAAAGCCATCTGGGAAGTTGTATTCAAGCTTGCTCCCAGGAATACATTTGTTGGCAGGGTACTAGGGGAGATTTTTTTTTGTTTATGGTGTACCCCAGTGAGTTTAGAAGTTTCTTTACGAATGCCAGATGTTTTAATAGCAATTCCTGGCTTTCTGCCTGAATCAGACAATCGTCCAAGTATGGGTATATTTGAATATTTCTCTGCCTGCAAAATGCAATGGCTGGAGCTAGACACTTTGTGAACACCCTGGGAGCAGTAGATAAGCCAAAGGGAAGTGCAGAGAACTGAAAGTGCATGGAGCCTGCCCTGAAGCTTAGGTATTTCCTGCAAGATTCCCTTATTGGAATATGCAGGTAAGCTTCCTTTAAGTCTAGGGTTGCCAACCAGGCATCTTTGCCTATCATAGGCAGCAGCTGTTGAAGTGTTAGCATCTTGAATTTTGGGATTACCAAAAAAGTGTTTAGGACAGAGAGGTCCAGGATAGGACGCTAGGAGCAGTCTTTTCTGGGTACCAGAAAAAGTCTCGAGTAAAAACCTTGTCCCCTTTCTTCTGCTGGGATAGGTTGAATAGCCCTGATACTTAGAAGAGAGAGAACCTGCTCTTGAGCCTCTGCCCACTAATTTGGGTATAGGTCTGGCCAACCATTTGGGATTGGTAGGGTGTGGAAGTGGAATCTGTATCCTTGGGAGACTATATTCAAACCCCACTTGCCCTGGGTAATGAGTTCCCAGTTTTTTGCATGCAGGGCGAGCTTTCCTCCTAAGGGAGCAGGCAGCTGAGCAGGGCTTGGAAGGGTTAAGGTTAAGTCATTGTGCCACTTTCCCATAGGGGGTATCTTACTACTCCCTGTTTTGGAAGTGTGAGCCCCCCACTGCTTAGGTCTGTGCATGGCCTGAGACTGTAACCTAGGTGGACTGCTGTTCCTGGGTTTGGACTGAGAAAGCCTGGAAGATGCTGGAAAGGACCAATTCTTTGAAGGCCAATGCCTACTATATCTTGGAGGCTGTACTTGCAAGAAATCTTTACCAGTTTGCATAGATATGGCTTTTTCCTACATCTTTATGAGGACTTCTGCTTTGTTGCCAAACAGGCGGTCTTGGTTTAAGGGTGCATCCAGTAATTTAGCTTTAACATAATCTGGTAAGTTTTGCTCCTTAAGCCAAGCATGCTTTCTAAGTACAGATCCAGTGACAGCAGCCCTGTAAGATGCTTCTAAAGATTTAAAACCACATTGCAAAGTATGTTTACAAACGTGTTCTGCAGAATGCATTAAATCCTTAATTCTTTGTGATCAGCACAGTCAGGAATCAACATCATTTTTTGTTTAAGTAGTCCCATAATATACTGCTGGTACTTTAATATATGAAAATGACAATTTAAAGCCCTAATGGCCAAAGTAGCAGAAGTATATACCTTCTTACCCCATCTGTCCGAGGCTCTAGAATCTCTATCAGAAGGGGTAGGGTTTTTGGCAGCAGTAGCCTTAATGCCCTTTGGTCCTTGGGAAATGGTCTCTGGATCTGTAGTAGGATTCTTGAAGAGGAACTTGTGAGAGTCAGGCACTCTAATACCTATCAGGTTTTCTGGGAGCTGGAGGTAAAGTGCCTGGGGAAAGGCTAGATTCCAAGAAAGCATCATCCACAATGTCCAGAACAGGCGGGATAGTTAAAGGCCTATGTTGAGGGAGGAGTAAAAATTCCCTAAGCCTCTTTTTGGAATCAGAGTAATCCTGGCATTCCCAGTGGAAATGCTCCCTAACACAGTGCAAGGTTTCACCAAAAGAAAAATCTTCTGGAGGGGAAGCAGAAGGAATGGAAACCTCTGCATCAGAATCCTCATAGGTAGATGGGGCAAATCCTGGTAATCAGAAGGAACAGACATATCAGATTCCTGATCAGAAGAATCAGAAGGAAAATCAGTTCTAGGTCTCTTAGAGGGAGAAGGCTGGCTTCCCCTAATTAAGGTAATAAGGTCTTCAACCATTCTAAGCATTTGTTTTTTAGACATATGAGCCTGAGCATGCAGTTTGGACATCGGTTTTCTAGGAATGGGTCGAGTTTTAGGCCTGGATGAAGAAGATGGCGTTGGTTTAAAATGCAAGTCTGTAAGCCTGAATACATCCTCAGAAGCCGGCGCCTGCACAATGGCTCTGGACCCATCCTAGGTAGAGACATCCGCAAGTTCCATAGTCGAAGAGGCATCTCGTGAAATACCGGACTCCGAATGGGTCTCAGTAGAGGCCTGCGAATCTGAAGTAGCAGGTATCAGGAGCTGTGAAAGCGTGTCACTGAGTACCGGTGAACTGGCAACAAGCTTAGGGGAGGCGTCATCGGCAGTTTTGGACGTATGCGGTCTGTCTTTATCCTTACATTTTTTCAGAATATCAGTAGTCAGATGGCTTACCGAAGCCATTTCTGGGTAGTCATACCGAGTACCAAAATAATTTCCTGCAAATATAGACCGATGCCGAATAGTTCGGCGGTTGAACAAGGCACAAAACTGACAGTGAGGGACGTCGTGGTCTGGGCCTAAGCAAGGAATGTAGTACAAATGAAAATCTTTAGGAGGTATTTGCTTTCCACAAGTAATACAATTGATAACTTTTACTGACATCGGTTAAGAGCAAGAAAAAGGATCCCCAATGGGGTACTTAATTTTTTGAAGACTTCGGTTCTGAAACTCAAAAATGAAAAATTCAGGAGTCGGCCAACCGGCACTTGTGAACTACTACTGCTTTGGCCACCGCGCGGCAAGAAAGACTGATGTATTGGCATCGGCTGCATGTTTTATACCCCTGACGACCTGATGTCATGGAAGAAGAGACAGCATCTGACGCAGGAATCCAAGACTCTGGTATTCAGGCCGGCTGAGGGCTACCTGCAGGCAGATAACCCAAATGTAATGACTGCAACTGTGAAACAAGAAGAACATCAG
This sequence comes from Protopterus annectens, assembly GCF_019279795.1. NCBI lineage: Eukaryota > Metazoa > Chordata > Ceratodontiformes > Protopteridae > Protopterus > Protopterus annectens. Next base: position 1,045,464,523 of record NC_056732.1, read on the forward strand.
CAACAGTTACTCCCCTCCACAAAGGTGGCTTAGCAACAGACTCGGGCAATTATAGACCCATAAGTCTCACCAGCCTCATCTGTAAGGCCGTGGAACATACCGCATAAATAAAGACATAGGCGACCTTCAAACCCTGGATCAATCCAATTCGGCTTCGTCAATGGCAGATCCTGCCTGTTAAACCAGGTGGATTTCTTGGCAAATATGACAAGGGCCATTGACGAGGGCAAATATGTGCACAGAGCATACCTCGACTTGGCCAAGGTCTTTGACAATCCCACACTCAGGCATTACTGATAAACTTAGCAAACTGAATGTAAACCCCTTTATTGTAAGATGGGCTGCTAACTGGCTCACAAACTGGTCACGCACACACTATCAAAGTGGGTGATCCACACCAACCAGCAGGATGCCACAAGGGTCAGTGTTGGGCCTGTACTGTTTGGTATATACTTCTCAGAAGTTCAGGCCAAAGTAAGGGGCTGTGGCTGACCAAGTTTGTGGATGACTGCAAACTGGGTGCAATTATCGAATCCCCAAATGATGTCAGTATACTTCAAGAGAGTCTTACACAGACCAACCACTGGTGCCTTAGTCATGATCTCAAATTAAATGCAAAGAAATGCATCATCATTCCCTTTGGAAAAACAATGTCCCTTCCCACAATCAAATTAACAATACTTTATGTACCCACAAAGTGTTAAGCGGTCTGGGATCACAAGTAGACTGTGACCTTAACTTTGACCACCATGTGTCTGCTGTAGTAATAAAGGCCTTCTATGTAGCACATTTGATTAGCAAGCCATCGCCTCTAGAGCAAAGGTAGTTCTAACCCCTCTATGCTCATCACTAATTAGGCCCATAATTGAGTATAAAGCCCCTTTTGGCATGTAGCACACAAAGCACCTACTGCAACTGGACAGACCTCAGAGGTTTCTAACAAAGAAGATCAAGGGACTCCAGCATGTGCCTTACACAGACTGACTAAAGTTCCTGCCACTATACTCAGTATCGTATTGACTTCTTCAGGGAGACTTATGCCTAACTTACAGAGCAATCTCTGACCAAAACCTAATGAATCTGCTGCACATCCATAAATCAAATGGACTAGAGCTACCTGTTCCAGGGACCTAAATCTGGCTTGTGAATTGAATAGGACATGCTGGAGGGGCAAATTTGTCTCCCATCGACTGCTATCTTTGGAATAGGCTGCAAATTAATGTGAAGCAGAGCACCTCTATAACACTGTTCAAAAGGAACCTGGATGAATGGATGGGGGCATCATAAATTCATACCAGGAAAAGCACCTACAACCCTCCTGGACATGGGCATTTCTTACTAAATACAATCCTGTGCATTGACTAGAGTATCTATAATATTACATGGGGATGAAACAGCTAGGCTGGAAATGACCTCTGAGTCGATAGCCTAGTAACTTCCTATGATGTAATCTTCCTCAGAAAAATTCCCCTACAAAAACTTTTTGTAGACAAACGATGCAACAATACTGGCAACCATCATCATGTAACCAGAGAGCTTTAACGGAGAAGTCTTTGAACCATGGTACTTAACAGATGGATGAACAGTAACTACTTCTAACATATTTAAACCTCTGGTGGCAAATTTCAGAGAAGACAAGATTGTCATTGCCTCAGTTAAGAAATTTGTAACTAGAAAATGGAAAGCTAAAAATCTAAAACCAAGAACTATTAAAGCTCAGAGACAACTCCATAGTTTAAAAAAAGGCTGCATGGGATTTTAACAGAAACTGAGCTTGAAAAGGGCATTGACAGGTGACAACATACTAAAATGTATATTTCTTTAATGAAGTGGACTGCAATACAAGGTGAGAAGTCAATAGCCCAGTTCTTAAAATGTCTAATATAGTGAAAAACATGGCCACTAGTTAATTCCGGATTTCATATTATACTGTAAATAGTTAATGTGCGTGTTTGTTTTTAAAGAGAAATTTTAAATCAAACTTGAGATTAAGGTTAGATAGAATATTTGGTTATGATATTTGGATATTTAATAGTAAGTTACTGATGACCACTGACTGTCTGTCACATACCTCTCAACTGTCAAGATTTTCGCAGAATTTTAGACTTATGCCTCATATCTTTGGTCTGTTACTCATTAAATTTGTGTTTTTTTCTGGCAAATCACTGAGGAGTGAAGTCACTAAATAATAACATACATGTTTCAGACTTTATATCGTTCAGAAAATGTATGCTAAAACAAAACTTGATATTCTAGCAACGTTTTACGTTTATAAGAGCAATATTTAAAAACTGTCACTATTTTCAGACCTTTGCCGCCCCCTCTCCCCCATTATTTGGGGCTTTATCCAAAATTCTTACACTAAGAGGCTGAAGTTAGATTACTAGTAATGTACAAAGGATAACTATAAAATGACTGCATGAGCATTCAGTACTGAAATAACAGCAGCATCATGCATGGGGATGTTTGTGAAAATGAAAATGTGGTAACCGATACGCATTTGCATTACTTAACTAATACTGTAATTGCCTCTAAGAAACACACATCCCTAAATCTTGTTCAGGTAAACAAAGACCAGTAAGGAGCTTAAGTAGTTCTCTCTCTCTCTCATATTCATTAGCAAAATCATCAACTAAGCATTAGATTCACGTGAGACTAAAATCAATACATTTTGCTTGTCAGTGTAATCGCTTTCAGCTAGCCACACTAACCAGATGTGATCAAAATCAATTCAAATTCTATTTTTTTATGGAAGTCAAGAACATTAAGTTATTGTTTTATATAACTAACAGTTACAGCTGATATTTCAACTGCATGAGGGTCATAAAAGGGAAATTAATTTAAAAATTCCTTTAGATAAGTTGATAAATTTCATTTGATCTTCACCTGTGTTTTTTTTTTCCTTTTAAACAAGAAACATCTTTATTAAATTATCGCGTATGAAATAGGCAATCATACATTTATATAAATGAGAACAAACTGTACTGACATAATTTTAGTTGCAAACATTATACATCAGTTATAAGCTATCCAGTCATTGTTTGTCAAACATTACACAGCTCATTCAAATCTTGCTTTCTTTTAAACCTTGTTCCTCCTCTGCATGTATTGCTCCCACAGTTCCCATTTTTTTCTATGTAATTTGCTCCTAGCCCTTTTCTAAAGTTCTCAATTCCAATTGTTTTATCTGTGTTACTATATTCACTACTTCTAATATAGTTGGTTTAGATTTTGATTTCCATTTTCTAGTAATTGCTTTTCTTCTCTGTTGCTATATTCACTACTTCTAGTAAAATTGTTTTAGACTTCCATTTTCTAGTAATTCCTTTTTTTGGCAACCACCATAAATTAGACTCAGGAAGGCCTTACAATTCCAATTAATTAATTAAGCAATTACGATAGTGTATCATATTGCAAATAAAGTACAGTTGTGTACACTTACCATAAATGTAGATGTTGAAGTATATTCACTGTTGCAGTCATCGCACTTGCAGGTTGCCCTCAGTTGGCCCGAATACCAGAGACTTAGTATTTCTGCGTCGGTTGCTGTCGCTCTAGGACTGACGTCAGTTGTCAGGGGTATAAAAACAGGCAGCCGACACCATTACATCAGTTTTTCCTGAGAATGTTGGCACCAAAGACTTGAATGTTGGCCCCAAAGACTTTTTAAATACCACTGAAGTTTCCTCATATGCAGTCTGACATATGGAATTAGTAGGATGCATGAGGCCATGAACCCTAGGGTCTGCAGGATTTTCCTTGCAGACAGCTGGGTTCTGGTGGCCATTTGAGTAAAATAGTCTGTCAGATAGGCTTGTTTTTCTGGAGTGAGGAACGTCATTCTGGGATGCTATGTCCAAGTTTGCTCCCAGGAGTACAATCATTTGACTGGGGACTACCTTTGATTTCTTTTCATTGATGGTGTACCCCAGGGAGGTTAGAAGGTTTTTTTTTACAAATGTCAGGTGCTGCAACAGCATTTCCTGACTGCCTGAATCAGGCAGTTGTCCAAGTACGGGTAAATTTGAATATTTCTCTGTCTGCAGTAAGTAATGGCTGGAGCCAGGCATTTTGTGAAAACTCTGGGAGCAGTGGATAAGCCAAAGGGAAGCTCAGAGAACTGATGATGCATAGATCCTGCCCTGAAGCGTAGATATTTCCTGCATGACTCCCTTATAGGGATGTGCAGATAGGCTTCTTTTAAGTCTAGGGTGATTAATGAGGCATCTTTGGCTAGCATAGGTAGAAGCTGCTGCAGGGTGAGCATTTTGAATATTGGTACCAGCAGGAAGGTGTTGAGAATTGAAAGTCTACGATTGGCCGCCAAGTGCCCTCTTTTCTGGGTACCAGGAAAAGTCTGGAATGGAATCCTTGACCTATCTGTTCCACAGGAACAGGCTGAATTGCCCTTATAGACAGCAGGGATTGAACCTGGTTTTGTGCCTCTGCCCACTGGTTTGGAGGAAGGTCTGGGAACCCTTTTGGGGTCAGCAGTGAGTGGAAGTAAAATTTGTACCCCTGGGATACAGTGTTGAGGACCCATTGGTCTTTGGTAATAGAAATCCATTTTTTTGCATGAGGGGCAAGTTTTCCTCCTAGGGGCACAAGCAGTTGGGCAGAGGTGGGGAGTGGAGTTGAGAAGTAATTGGGAATTCTTTCCGTAAGGGGGTGACTTAGCACTCCCTGCTTTAGAGGTGTAGGCACTCCATTGCTTAGATCTCCACATACCCTGAGACTGTAGTCTGAGGGGGTCTGTTTCCCCTGGGTCTAGTTTGAGATGGCCTTGGGGGGCTGGAAAGGACCAATGTTTCGAGGGGCAATGCCTACTGAATCTAGGCGACTGTACTTGCAAGAATTATTTGACTGTCTGCATAGATTTAGCTTTTTCTTCTATCTTTTTAAGAACCACTTCTGCTTTGGTGCCAAACAGATTGTCCTTGTTCAAAGAAGCATCTAATAACTTTGATTTGACATGGTCTGGCAAGGTCTGCCCCTTAAGCCAAGCATGCTTTCTCAATACAGAACCAGTGACTGCTGCCCTGCAAGATGCTTCTAGGGCATCAAAGGCACACTGCAATGTATGCTTGCCAACTTGGCTTGCACAATGCATACGTTCTTGCATTTCTTTATTTTCTGCATAGTCTGTAAAAGGTAGCTATTTTTAGCTTAATTTGTTTGTGTCTTTCATCTTTTCCCAGTGAGGCGTCGCCACAGCGGAACTCCCGTCTGCTAATGATTGGCAGTAGATTTTTATGTACTGGCTTGCTGGGCCTAACGCACAACCTTCAATGAAGGAACGCCCATTCAAGCATGTCGCCACACAGAATACGCTCTAACTGAGAATCGAATGGGCAACGTCTAACTGTGAGGCGACAACGCTACCACAGCACCACCATAGCTATTTTTAGCTTAAGTTCCATAATATGTTGTTGATACTTCAGGATGTGAAACTGACAATTCAAAGCCCTAATGGCGAGAGTTGCAGAGGTATATACTTTCTTACCCCATCTGCCCAAAGCTCTGGTGGGGTAGGATTCTTAGCTGTAGTTGCTTTGATACCTTTAGGCCCCTGGGAGATGACCTTTGGGTCAGCAGTAGGATTTTTGAAAAGGAATTTGTGAGAGTCAGGTACTCTGTAGTACCAGTCTGGTTTCCTAGGAGCAGGGGGGTAAAGTGGATTCCATAAAGACATCAACCACAACATCCAGGACTAGAGGTATTGCTAAAGGTCTATGTTGTGGCAAATCTAGAAATTCTCTGAGTCTCTTTTTGGACTGAGGATAGTCTTGGCATTCCCAGTGGAAATGCTCTCTTAAAAGTATGTAAGGATTCACCAAAAGAAAAATCCTCTGGAGGAGAAGCAGAGGGAATAGATTCTTCTGCATCTGAATCCTCATAAGCAGATAAGGGCATGTCTTTATAATCAGATACCTCAGAGTCATCGGACTCTTGGTCTGTTGAAGCTGCTGGGGACAGGTCTCTTTCTCTAAGCAGGGGAAGGCTGACTTCCCCTAATCAGCATAATAAGGTCTTCTGCCATTTTAAGCATTTGATGTTGTGGCAAGGGAGCAGGTGCGTGAGCTTTGGTCATCGTTTTTTTACTCTTGGCCTTAGAAACTCGGTAGTTTTAGACAGAACTGAAGACGTGAAAGAAGTTGTTTGTTTGTGTCGAACATCGGTAGTGCAAGGACCTTCCTCAGAAGCCTGTGCCTGCACAGCAGGCACAGACCCATTCAAGGCAGAGACATGTGCAGGTTCCATAGTAGAAGAGTCTCTTGGCATACCAGATTCCGAACGGGTCTCGGTGGAGGCCTGCAAATCCATTGAAGCGAGCATCAGGGGCTGCAAAAGCGCCTCACTGATTACCGGTGAACTGGCGACTAGCTTAACAGAAGCGTCGTCGGCAGCTTTGGGCCTGTGCGGTCTGTCTCTGTCTTTATCCTTACGTTTTTTCAGAAGATGGGTAGTGGGATGGCTTACTGAAGCCATTTCAGAATATGGAGATCGAGAATGAAAGTATTTAGCAACAATAAGGGCCCGATGACGAATAGTTTGGGCGTTGAACAAGGCACAAAACTGACAGTGAGGTACGTCATGGTCTGGGCCTAAACAGGTGACACAGTAAGAATGGAAATCTTGGTGTGGTATTTGCTTTCACAGGCAAGACAATTGTTAACTTTTTCTGACATTAGTTAGAGCAAAAAAAAGGGTCCTCAACAGGGTACTTAGCTTTAGAAGACTTCAGGATAATTCAATTTGGAAATGAAAACTCAGGTAGCGGCTGACCAGCTATCGTGCACAGTGCTTCTGCTTTGGGCTCCTTGGCAAGAAAGACAGATGTAATGGCATCGGCTGCCTGTTTTTATACCCTTGACGACCTAACGTCAGTCCTGGAATGACAGCATCCGACGCAGAAATGCTAAGTCTCTGGTATTCGGGCCGACTGAAGGCAACCTGCAGGCAGATAACCCAAGTGTGATGACTGCAACAGTGAAACACGAAGAACATCCCCGTTTACTTATACCAATTTGCTCACCCAGTATCTCTGAAAAAGCAGTTTGCAGGGAATCTTTAAAGTCTGTCAACTCATTGTGCTCCCAGAAAAAATATGTTCCCAATTACCTTTCTTCCCCATCACACCTCCAACATTTGCTGTCTACTTAAGGGAAATTTTTCAACAAAGATCCTAAATCTTCTAGATTTTGTTGCATATTTGGGAAATATACATATATCCCCTCATTGTTTTTGTGAAATGCTTATCCCATCTCTCTTCCCAATCCTTTCTAAACGTCTCTGATTGATTCTTATAGTTATCATGCAATATTGTGTATACTCTATTAATTATTCCTTTTTAACAGCAGCTTCTGTTCTAGATTCTACTAAAAACTTCTACCAGTGCTGGTCTTTCGCTTAGAATCCCCATATTTCTTTTTGCCTATACTCTGAAATCAATTCTTGATAGGGAAGCAATCTCTAGCCTGCATTCCAAATACATTCTTGGCCTCTTACCATTCCATTACCCTTCCCCTCTCTAATAAATTCCAGCCCCCTCTTGCCTATTGTCTGAATTCCTAATTGCAATCATTCCTATCAGCAGAATCTTCTTTCTCCTTTCCTGCATTGGCTGAGTTCTTAGAATACTTTCAGCTATTTTATGAACATAATACTCTGTATAGTTATTGTTATTCTCTTTAAGGATCTACATCCAAAATCACAGTCTCTTGTTTTTTTGAGCCCCGTTTCATCATCATCCCTTTCCACTTTGAATTATAGGTTTCTGCTTGTGTTACTTATGGGAGCCTTAACTGTGAAGCACTAAAATACCTCTTCAAATCGAGTAATCCCAAACTACCTTGTTCGATTGGAAGAATCAGCTTATCCCACTCAACTCTTTCCCTCTTCCCCTCACAGATAAAATCCTTCTGCTATCCACAACGTCTTCTCTGGTTGATAAAAATATGCCTGACTGGTGTATAAAACTAAAGGGACTAAAAACATTTTAACTGCTTGTATCTTCCTATCCATATCCATATAACAAAGCTTTCAATTTCTCAGTTTTTGCATTATCTTTTGTTTAGTTTCTTCCCACATATCTTTTGCTGTCACACCAGAGTCCTTTTTAATCCATACTCCTCCAAGTACTTCATTTTATCAAGCCCCAATAAATATGGAGATTGCTGAACCAATTTGTGTGTGGGTACATCATTTACAGCTATTGTCTTTGTTTTAACTTCATTAGCAAGAGGTTCTCCTGTTCGATTCTCTGCTGGAGCGCCTTCTGTGTGGAGTCTGCATGTCCTCCCTGCGGTCGAGTGGCGTTCGAAAGACATGCTTGAAATGGGCATGCCTTCATTGAATGTTGGGCGTCGAGCTGGCACCTCGCACCCGTAAAAAATTTACTGCCAATCATTAGTGGAGCGGAGTTCCGCTGTGGCGACCCCTAACCGGGAAAAGCCGAAAGAAGAACAAGTTTTGTATCCCAAAAGATTTGAAACTGCCTTAAAATGTTCAAAAACACTGAAATGTCCTTTTCTGGTTTTATCAGTTATAAACTATTACCTGCAAACAGATCCAGCTTTTCTTGACTAACATATCAGTTATATCCTTGAATTTCTGCGTCTCATTTTCTTTGCCAATTGTTCTAGATATAGTACAAATAACAGTCGGAAAAGAGGACACCACTTCCTGGCTCCTCTGCTCAAACAGAAATTATGTGAAAGGAACTAATCCAGTTTAATTTTTTGACTCCAATCTCTCATACATCATCCTAATCAACCTTATAATTGTATCAGGGAGTGTAAATGCTTCCATTGTCCATCTCATAATCTCCCATCTTACTCTGTGAAATATTTTCTCTGCATCAAGACCCACCAACAACAGTGGTATTTTCTTACATTCGGCTTCCCTCTGGATAATCAATGCTCTGTTAATATTGTCAAATATTTGCTCCCCTCCACAAAATAACACTGATCCATATCTATCAATTTTGGCATTCACCTTAGCCATTCTTTTAGCCATTATAGACACAAATACTTTATAATCATGTTTTAGGACTGAAATGGGCCTGTATGAAGATGGATATGATACGCCTTTACCCTCTTTAGGTATTACAGCCATCGCTTCCTTCCATGATGTTGGTGCTTCTTATTCTTCTCTTAAGATACTGTTAAACAAAACCTTCCAGATCTTTATCAGTTTTTTCCCCTCCTAGATTCCAAACATCCACAGGAATACCACTTATGCCTGTAGAATTTTCTGTGGATTGGTTATACATCATCATTTTTATCTCATCTCATTTTATCCTGTTAGCAATTGACCCTCATCTACCTCTAACTTTGGCATATTTAATTCTTCCATAAACATTTCCATTTGTACCTTTTCTTAATCTCCATACTTCTCTGCTATACACAGACTTTCATAAGATTTCTGAAATATTTCTAGCACCCGTACAGCATTTCTTGTTATCTTCAGTGTTATAGGTTCCCTAAGCTTGGCGACAACCCTTTCCAATTTCTGTTACCAGAGTAGTTGTCCTAAAAGTTTTTGTGCTTTGGCGTTATTAAAAAAAGTTGTTTAACAGCAGTCTTTCTAAACTCATGCATATTATTGAGGTAATCCTTTATTTTCTGCGTAGCATTCTGCAATCGCTCCTCTTCTTGTACTAGGAGATTCCTCCTATTCTGCAAGAACATTTGACAGTCCCTCTAAATAATTACTGTTACTTCTTAACCATATATCTCTTTCATTTTCACCCTATTTTTAAACTCCACTTCAATTTTATTCCACTCCCTAGCTATATTTTCAGGAGAAATTTCTATCTTCTCTAAGAACTCCAGAGTAATTTCCACTTCACATTCCTTAAATTCTTCTCATTTCATCAGATAGGTGGGAAAGTGCCAGTGTCTAATTTTTATTTCATTACCCTGTGTTTTTATTTTAGTTATTATTGGCACATGATCTGAAATAGTTTTTGGATCTGCATCATAACTTACATTTCACAGGAACATGTTGCATTTATTTACCGGGAAAGTCCACTGGGCCTAAAAGAGCCCATTTTCATTGGAGGCCCAATATTTGTACATGTACATTTAATTGAAAGTTCTGTCTAGCCTACCCCAGTTTTTGTATCTTGGGGAATAATATGTAAATTCACTCTGAACTCCTACTACTGCATCCACATTTTCCATGTCAAATATTTTCATACATTTCTTCTAAAATCTACCTTCCTTTGTTATATTTTCCCTTCTGGGCCCCCCAGACATATCTTCACTGCAGCAAATCAAATTCCAGTCCCCACTTATAAGTAATATTCCCTGCTGAAAAGTGATTATTTAGGTTCATAGGTTCACAGATGCCAAATCTACCTATCTAGACCTCTTCGAATCTATCAAGATTCAACCTTTTACCGTGATCCTGGGTGACTAACTACCCAAACATAGACTGGAAGAACTACTCATGCCAGAACACAAATGGTCAGAGATTCCTCGATTTTGTCAATGTGAATGCCTTGGAACAGCTAGTCGACATCCCCCCAAAAGACATTATAATATCTTGGACTTAGTATTAACCAACATGAGTAACCAGTGCAGTATCCCTGCAGCATCATCTTCCCTGGTAAGATCCGACCATAAAGCTGTCACTTTCGAAGTCACCATCTCCCTAACCCCCCTCTAGCTAGGGTCATACAAAAAAACTTCCCCAAAGCTGATTACTGCCTCCTGAGGGATGGTATAAACAGCTTCACAGCCACCTCCCCCTCTCTAGGGACTGGCACCAATATCCAAAGCTACAACAAAGCACTATATGAGCATTAATATAGATGCATGGAATCAGGAATACCAGACAGGACTAAATTATCCTCCACAAGGAAGACTAAACCTGTCTCGTGGACATCTGCTATAAATAAACTCTATAACAAAAGAAAAAAATTGCTGTGCAGGACCAAGAAGGCGCAGGTGCCCAGTTGGAAGCAATCTCTCCTTAGCCTGAACAAGCAAATAAGAGCACTAGTAAAATCTTTCAAAGCAAACTTCGAGTCCAAATTGGCCACATCTACTAGAGACAATCATAAGGCCTTCTTCACATACGTCTGCAATCTCAAAGGAAGTACCCAGATTTGTTCAGAACTGCTGGTCAAGGACACCACATACACAAATGCCGTAGGTATAGCAAACTTGCTGGCTGACAGACTCAGTGAAAACTTCACCCCTCTGTCCCCCCATCAGTAAATCAGGACCCCATCAATAAATCAGGACATCCCCAGTACCTGCCCCCTTCCCCTTATATCTAGGGAAAAAGTCATCACTGATCTCTCAACGGCAAAAAAATACAGCCTCCATGGGGATCTGAGAACATCCCAGGCGGCATCCTACATGAACTCAGGTAGGAACTTGCAGCACGATGTGGCGCCCTATTCAACCAAAGCCTGAGTACCGGCTTCATCTCAGCTGAGTGAACAGCCACTGTCATCCCTTTGCACAAAGGTGGATCATCCACCAATCTGGGAAATTATAGACCCATCAGCCTAACTAGCCTAATCTGCAAGGTCATGGAACGGCTTATGAACCTCATTAACAAGGAGACTGGCAACCTCTAAACACTCGATCTCACAGTTTGGCTTCATCAAGGGGAGGTCATGTCTGTTAAATCTGGTCAAATTCTTTCAGACAGTCACCAAACACATGGATGAGGGAAAACGGTGCACACTGCCTAACTTGACCTGGGCAAAGACTTCAACACTATTCCCCACTTGGGCATAATAGATAACTCTCTCAACTAGGCATCAGTCCATATGTTACCAGATGGGTAGCTAACTGTTTAACTGACAGAACCCACCTAGTCAAAATAGGGGAAGCCACCTCAAGCAGTAAACCCATAATGAGTGGCGTATCCCAGGGTTTGGTCTTGGGGCCTTTGTTATTTGGAATATATTTTTCTGAGGTGCAGGCCAAAACCAATGAGCTATGGCTGACCGAGTTAGCAGATGACTGCAAGCTGGAAACTGTCATCAATTCCCCTAGTGATGTGGACATCCTCCAAGAGGATCTCATTCAAACAAATGACTGGTGCCAGAAACATGGCGAAAAGCTGAATACCAAAAAATGCATCATCATCCCCTTTAGGGAGAATGAAATCCCTACAAATTATCACATAGGTAGGTTACTAGGCTATCGGCCCTGGGGCCTATACAAGCCCAGCCAAAAAGGTACCCTGGCTTTTGCCACCCAAGAAAATTATTTTCCTGTGCCACTGTCGAGCAGAGCCACAGAGGTAATCCCCAGGGTGAATTTCCTATTTCCCATCCAATCATCAAGATTTTTCCTGAAGAGTGCTAATGAGGAGCTTTGTTTGATATAGATCGGTAGTTTATTCCAGAGTATGAGAGTATGGGAAGTCTCTGGGACAGGAATCTATCCCTCTGGCATGTTCTGTTTATTGTGGTGACAAGGCTTAGGTCCCCAGAGTGTGTAGCTCAGAGGGATTGGGATTTCTTTAAGTGGTGCATGTCCAACAGCTCTGGGTTTGACATAGCTTTGTAATTAATAATGTCCTAGGCACGCATTCAGTCGTTCATAGGTAGGTACTAGGCTATTGGCCCTAGGGCCTATGTAAGCCTAGCCAAAAAGGTGCCCTAGCTTTCGCCACCCAAGAAAATGATTTTCCTGTACCCCTGTCGAGCAGAGCCACAGAAGTGATCTCCGGGATGAATTTCCTATCTCCCATCTAATCATCAAGTTTTTTGTTGAAGAGTGCTAAAGAGGAGCTTTGTTTGATATAGATAGGTAGTTTGCTCCAGAGTATGGGAAGTCTCTGGGACAGGAATCTATCCCTCCAGGATGTTTTGTTTATTGTGGTGACAAGGTTTAGGTCCCTACACTGTGTAGCTTGGAGGGACTGGGATTTCTTTAAGTGGAGCATGTCTAACAGCTCTGGGTTTGACAATAGCTTTGTATGTTAGGCAGAGATCGCCTCTGAGTAGGCGATATGCGACGGAGTAATGCTGGAGTTTTTTGAGACTGTCTGCATAGGGCATCTTTTTGAGGCTGGTAATCCTCTTTGTGAGGTATTTCTGCGGCCTTTCCATTTGTTGTAGATGTCTTGTGAGGTACATACCAAAAGGGGCGCTGTATTCTATAATGGGTCTAATGAGTGATGAGTAGAGGGGAACAATGACCTCTTTTTTCCTGGATGAGAAACCTTTTGTGATAAGGTGTAGGAGGATTTCCTGACTACTGTGGCGATGTGATTATCAAAGGAGAGACTACTGTCCACCTATGTCCTAAGGTCTCTTATCACACTTTCGGTGTTAAGTAGACTACTGCCTACGTGGTAGTTCACGGGTGCAGAGTTTTTACCAAAAGAGATGACAATGCACTTTTTGGCATTGAGCTCAAGGCCATGGCTTTGATGCCAGGCATCTGTCTCAGTGAGGCCCTTTTGTAGGATGTCCACATCTTTAGGAGTTTCGATTATGGCTCCTAGTTTGCAATCATCTGTGAGCTTCATTAGCCAAAGACCTTCTGTGTTAGCCTGTACTTCAGAAAAGTAGATACCAAACAGGAGAGGACCCAAGACTGAACCCTGAGGTACTCCACTTGTCACTGGTCTGAAGTCGGATCTGGAGTCTGCTACTTTCACAATGTGGGTTCTGTCAGTGAGCCAATTGGCAACCCATCTTGTGACATAGGGATTTATACCTAGTTTAGTGAGCTTATCTATAATTCAAGAGTGGGGGATGGTGTCAAAAGCCTTTACGAGATTTAGATAGGCTGTGTGAACCACCTTACCCTCATCTACGGCTTTGGTGACCACTTCAAAGAAGTCTGTCAGGTTTAGGAGACATGATCTGCCTTTTACAAATCTGAAGTGGGTGGGGTCCAGAGTTTGGAGATTACCAATGTCATTGTTTATAAGTTCCATGATGATACGTTTCATAGTCTTGCAGACCAAGCTCATCAGGCTAATGGGGCAGTAGTTCCTGGGGTCCATGGTAGCTCCCCCTATGTGGAGTGGAATAACCGTCACTGTGAGCCATTCAGTGGGCACAAAGCCTGGGGTGAGGCTATGATTGAACATGGTACTTAGGGTGGGGTGCCAGCTCGTTCTGTAGTTCATGTAGAACACAGCCTGGGATGTTGTCAGGTCCCATGGATGCTGTGTTCTTGGCTTTGGAGAGTGTGGTTTTTACCTGTGCAGCCGTGATTACAAGAACTCTGCATTCTTCCCATACAGAGATGGGCCCATTAGGACGTGGGGGGGGGGGGGAGTTAGCACTGAACCTATCTGCCAACTTGCAATATCAGTTGGTTCTGTATATTTAGTGCCATTGTGCTGTAACTCAGAGCAGATCTCAGTGTTGCCATTGAGATTCTTGACATAGCTATAGAATGCTTTGTGGCTGACTTTAGAATCAGTGGCGATTTTGTTTTCGTAACTAGCTTTGGAGGATCTTATGAGGAATCTCAGCTTCTTACTGAGGCTGACCAGGGGAGTTCCTCCAATCATGGGATTTTACTCTCTGCAACAGTTTCTTTCTTCTGTTGTAGAGTTTGTTTATGGCAGGGGACCACCAGATTGGCTTCCTTTTTTAGGAGGACAGCATCTTGGTTCTGTTTGGGATTGCATGATCCATGCACTCTAAGTGCTTATACAGTGCATTTGTGTAGGATTCAGCAGTCGTACCTCTATTGTCCCGTCTGCATGGGTGTCGTGAAGTTTGCCACTTCATTACATCCGAGTGACATCTCCAGCTGCGTCTGCAGTTAACTCCTACCAACTCCTCTAGGTGTCAAATATTGCTTGTTCATATTTGCACTAAGAATTCCAAAATCATACTATGTACAAGGCTTTAAAAGATTTCATCTTAAAGCTTACATAATGGAAAACTCAACTGCATTAATATTTGACCTCTGTCTAGTGCAGGTAAAGAAATATTAGCTGCTGTTTTTAAGATATTAATTTATATATATATAATTTTCACATTTTTCTAAATATCTCGACAACCAAGTAACATAGACAGAACTTCTTAGCCTCATATGAAAGCTCTCATCTAGATGAATAAAATGCTGCTGACAGTATGTATGTAACTTGAGTGGTTGCTGAGATATTGTAAGTTGTTTACAAAGTATTACAAATGTAACAGTTAACTATGTTTACTGTGACTTATAAATTTCATTTTAAGACCTAGAACCTAAAGAATACTACAATATAGTTTGTGCTGAAGAGTTTACCAGTTATACTTTTTCATAATCCCTATGGTTGCAGAAATATGAACATTTGTTTGAAGTGGGAGTACATAATTTGATTCTGTCAAAAGGCTTAGGCTCAGCCCATTAGAAGTTACGATGCAAACTTCCTGCGCTCCATTGGAGTGAATGAGTTAAGAAGGGTGAAGTTGGTTCTGGAGACATTTTTTTACGGTGGTTTCCCTACTGGGGGGTGGGGGCGGGATGTGGATGTCTAGGGTAATTAGCTTGTGGTCAGATCTGACCAACGAGGAATTGACCTCTGGTGTGGAACACCATGAAGGATTTTGGAACCCAGGTTGATAGCAACCTGACTTTTGACCACCATGTTGCTTCTGTTATATAGAAAGAATTTTACATGGCCCATCTCATAAGTAAGGGTATCTCATCCAGGGACAAGGAGGTCATAACATCCCTGTATTCTTTCCTTATAAGGCCCATTATTGAGTACAACAGCCCATTCGGCATGTACCTTGCAAGGCACATGCAGCAGCTGGAGAGACCACAGAGGTTCCTCACCAGGAGAATTCAGGGCCTCAAAAATCTACCATACAAGCAGCTGGAGAGACCACAGAGGTTCCTCACCAGGAGAATTCAGGGCCTCAAAAATCTACCATACACAGACAGGCTAAAAGCCCTATCCATCTATTCAGTTTCATACAGACTTCTCAGAGGTGACATCTGTCTGGCATACAATGCGATTTCAGAACCCGCATTGATGGGATTTGCTGCACATCTGGATGTCAAGCTCAACTCAAGTAACCTGCACCCGTGGCCTCAACCTGGTCTATGACATCAATAGGACTTGTTGGCAGTACAGATTTGTGTCCCAGAGACTTCCCCATCTGTGGAACAGACTCCCTCTTCATGTCAAGCAAAGTACCTCTTTGCCCCTTTTTACGCAACCTGGATAACTGGATATTAAACAGAAAATACATCCCTGGGATTCCACCCGTGTCCCTGCTGGACAGGGGTATTGGGTACTGACTTGTCTAAACATGGGCTAAACTGTTGGCTAGGCTTATAAGGGCCTCAAGACCTATAGCCTAGTAATTTAAGACCAATAGCCTAGTAATTTTCTAAGATCCTACAGGTGTTTACAAGGCTAACAAGCACAAGGGCCTTTTTAAGCCTAGCCATACATCCCAAATCTCTGACAAGTTTTGATACCCTAGTTAAGTGTAAGCATGGGTCTGGGAGATTAACTATTTACAGGTTACCTGTGTCCATTAGAGACATAGGTGCCAAACCTGGGATAAATTACTGGTTTCCCATCCAGTTTTCCAAGCTGCACTTGAATTGGGTTAGGGAGGAACTCTGCTTCACATGGATGGGGAATCTGTTCTACAGACGGGGTAGTCTCTGGGATACATACCCATCTCTTCAGCAGATCCTATTTATATCACAGGCAAGGTTTAAGTCTTTAGAATGGATAATTTCTCCCAGAATTTTCTTAAGCTCCATTACACCAGTTTTAGGTGGAATATAAATATATGTCAGTGTAATCCTCCTTGCTTGTCGATAGCCCCCTTAGTTCTACAAATCTACCATTACCATTTTTACCTCTTCTTTCACTACTGAAGCTCCACTTGCAAATGATATAAAAGTACTCCTCTTTTCCTTCGTTCCAGGTATTCTGCTGAATAATCACCCTGAAAACCTTTCTTCATCAAACTCACATGTTCAGTTCTTGCCAAATGTGTTTCCTGTAGCATAGCTATTTGCACTCTACATTTTTTTTAATACAGTTTGTGATGTCCCTCCTCTGGGCCAGTGATCCAGGAGTCTCAATCCTCACCACGGACAACGGTGAGGGAAGTTCACTTGGAATAAAAATGGATAGAAAGTATTTCCAGATGCAGCTCTTTGCACCAAGCACAATTTCCCTTAAGG
This sequence comes from Protopterus annectens, assembly GCF_019279795.1. Lineage (NCBI taxonomy): Eukaryota > Metazoa > Chordata > Ceratodontiformes > Protopteridae > Protopterus > Protopterus annectens. Next base: position 1,045,481,661 of record NC_056732.1, read on the forward strand.
GCACACATGGAACACACACCTGGGGCTGGTTTTCCCTTGCTTTTTCCAGGCCCCAAATAAGACACCACACTAAAACAGCTGTAGAGTTGAGTCCTCAACTGAGTGCTCCAAGCCAAGTCTTCCACCACCCTCTCTGTAAAACTAGTGCTTTGTGTCCCTGCTCCAAGTAATACACACACTCTGAGATTTGATTTTCACACACACCTACCTGGGAAAGTCTGGCACAAATATACCAGCTATGCTACCTCTGCCCAAACTATAAGGTATGCACTGCCACCTGAACACTCCAAAGCCAGCTACTCTAAGGCTCCTACAAGGGTACCCACTTATACTGAGTAAAATGAATACTAATATAAATGGTAGTGTTTGATCAATGAATCAAGACTTTCAGGAGAGGCCACAGAGTCACCAAATAAATATAAGTACTCCCAGAGGTTAAAACATTCTCTAAAGATCAGCCACAATGAAAGGTTTACATACATTTAATAATAAATAAAAGAACATCTTTTCCATCATAAAATATCTATTTACAATAAACACCAGAGTTCAGTCACAGGAAATATTAACAATAACACAGATAGAAAGATTCACACAAGTACAGGAAAAACAATACTTAACTAATCTCATTATATTTTCCTGATTGATCTAAAGAATTACTGTCACCTAATTCACTTACTAAAGCAAGACAAGATGAAGTGGGTGAGTGGTCTTCCTTCTTGTCAGATTTCACAAACAGACTGCTAAGAGTTAAGTGACATCTCTCACTAATCTCTAAATATTTCGGTGCTAGCTACAGAACATCACATCTAAACCAGAATCTAGCACATAATGGATGTTTTGTTGAAAAAAGATTGTGGGCTTAATAGTTTTGTGGGTGAAATACACCGAAAGGAGACTTATTCTAATAGTTTTCTCCACTTCAAGAGTTGTCACCCCTTTTCTCAAAAACGAGAGATAGTGAAGGGTCAATTCATGAGAGCGGACAGAATGGTGAGTTTATGGGATTTTTTTTAAAAGAATGTGACAACCTAAAATGTATGTTTTGTAAGAGGGGTTATTTCAGGGAACTCATTGACAATATTATGGTTGAAGTGGTTGAAAAGAGGCGGAATGGTCACTTTCGACCTATCCTGGAAACGCAATATAGCATTCTCCAATCAGATCTTCATATTTTTACATCAAATCAGGGTGCTACAGGTGGGGTTGATACAGCTATACCTATAGAAGAGGTTCGGAATTCTAATGTGGTTTTTTACCAGCGTCCATCTAAAGTCTGTTTTCTTACCACTTTTGCCCATGACTCCAAAAATGTTCTTAATATTTTGACAAAAAACTGGGACCTTCTAACAAGTGATAGTAGCATTAGGGGCTCCATTGGGGGTCAAACTCATTTGTGTTTACAAGAGGGGACAAAATATAAAAAACATTTTGGAGTGTGTTGTGAATAGAACAGGATATGGCCTCACTTATAAATGTGGGAGATGCAAATTTTGCCCTTTTATTTTTGAAAGTAATGAAGTCAAAATAAATAATACAAGATTAAGGTTACGGTTTAAGGGTTCATGTGATACTGAGAGGGTTGTGTATTGTGCATTGTGTGACACATGCCCCTGTTTCTATATAGGAAAAACCGAATGAAAACTTAAAGTTAGAATAAGTGAGCATGTAAGGAACATTGGGGATAATTTCGAATGCAATGCCCTTGCTAGGCACATTGCACAATACCCAGATCATGAATTTAAATTTGCTATTTTGGACATAATATCTTGTTCTCAAAGAGGGGCTTGGCAGTATTTATTAGAAAAAGCTGAGCTGGTGTGGCAGCTCTGACTGAACACAACATGCTGACAAGGCCTCAATGATAGCGTTTCTATCTCTAGTTTATTAAAGTTAAAAGCACTTAATAGATGATATATACAGCTTTTCTGATCTTTGCTTTTCTTTTTTCTGTTGGGTCTGATGATTCTGTGTGAGCAGCTGTATGTTCTAAGTGCTTTACAAGCAGTTTGTAAATGGTGGAGTCTGATGCGTTATTTGTAGGATGCATAATTTTAATATTTTCCTAACATGCATATTTGTAGGATGCATATTTTTAATATTTTCCTAACATGCATATTTGTAGGATGCATATTCTTAACATTCTTACCCTGCTTTTATTATAACTGTTGGGTTTTTACAAATGATGTGTGTATTTAAGGTCATTATTTTATTTATTTGTTTGGGGGGAAGTGATGTCATATTACAAATGTACAGAAAGGATATGAAGTTTTTTTACTGCCATCTGATGAAGTTCCATGTAAATCTAAGATTTAGGGGACAAAAGCGCTTATGGTGGCTTAATTTTTATATGCTGGAGCTCCTGTTCATTTTTCGTGTGATTTGGATTACCTTGGAATAAAAACATTTGAGGAGGTATCTGTTTGCTGAGCGTTCTTTTGGATTTCTGGTCTGTAAGTTACTTCCACAAAGAGATAAGTCATTAGCGAGTCCCCAAGGGTTCTGTTCTGGAACTTCTCCTGTTTGGCATCTACTTTTCTGAAGTAAAAGCCAATGCCAAAGGGCTCTGGTTGACTTAGTTTGTAGGTGACTGAAAGCTAGGAGCAGTCACTGACTCCCCAAATGACTTGGACATTCTACAGGAAGATATGTCTGAAATAACTTGTACAAAAATCATGGTTTGAAACTAAATGCCAAGAAATGCATCTTTTGGGAAGTCATCTGCCCCATGGAATTACCACATTGACAATACGCCCCTAAGAATTGCCCACTTGTTCAGGATTTAACTTATGTGGACAGTGACCTAAATTTTGACCAATATGCGTCTATTGTTGTAAGAAAATCCTTCTATACTACTGCACAGGTTATAAACAAAGGGACTGTGTCTAGATCTAGGGATGTCATTGTTTCCCTTTACTCAGTCGTCATTAGGACAATCATTTAATACAATGCTCCCTTTGGCATATCTCTGCTCAGACACATGCAACTGGAATGCCCACAAAGACACCCTACTGAAAGTATGCAAGACCTAAACAACATGCCCTACCTGGACTAACGCATAGCCTTGTCACTATGCTCAATATCCTAAAGACCGCCTAAGAGGTGACAGGAGTCTGACATACAAGGCATCCTCCAACCCTTTACTGATAGATTTACTGTACATAAGCAAGTCAAATGGCATTTGAAACACTCAGTCTAGGAAGGTAAACCTCTTCTGCAACATCAGTAGAACAACAGCTCCCTATGGAAAAGACTCCCCATCCACATAAATCAAGGTTCGTCCCTGTCCATTTTCAAGCATTACTTAGTTCTATGGATGAGAAACAGAAAATATAACCCAGAACTGCCCTCTGTACTAGTAATGGACAGATGCAGCTCCTAACTGCTTTAACCCATGCATGGGTCCCCTCAAATCATATATGGTATGATCCCAGCGGTTCTCATTGGGGGTAATAAATAATGACCATGGGATGGGTAAGGAGTAATCTATAATCAAATGGGATTGGTTATTTTGAGTACAAAAATAGAAACTGGCTAGGCTTAAAATGGCCTACAAGAGCAGCTAGCCTAGTACTTACCTATGAACCAAGAAGCAAAAAGATTAAAAAAAGCAAACTGCCTCTGCCACCACAGCAAGCTAGCAATTTGCCTCAGCTACAGTTGGGTGACTCTGCTTTTGCAATTTTTTGTACCTCAGACCACTCATCTTTTACCCTGGATCCCTGATGTGTAGCTGTTATAGCCGCTACGGACTGGGGGTTAGCCAGGATCTCTGCAGCTACTGAGTTCTCCTCAGTGGAGAAGGGAGAGTCACTCTTGTCAATTCTGGGAGATGGAACACCAAAGGTTTGCCTGTGGTATCCGAATGTTGTACCCAATCCCAGGGGAAGCTGTTACTGCCATTAGCAACATGGTTGATCCCATTTTTTCAGTCAAAAAGAAACAGAAAACAAAGCATGTATCTTCTGCTCCTCAATTTTCTCTGGATAGGAGAAGTTTATTGGGTCTAGCACAGGGTTTAACTCAGGTGAATGATACTTTGTGTGCAGTAGTTTCTAGTAAAAGAGAGAGGGATTCCTCTTTTTCCGAAGAGATTCAAAATTCTGAATCTGAACAGGAAGATGCAGAAATGGATACAAAGTTTGTTCCTCAGATTTTGGATTCAAACTTGAAGGATAATTCAGTTTCTGATTCCTCCTGTGGTAGTTGCTCTTTCTCTGAGACTACTGATAGAATGTGCCAATGTATTCAGTATGAGAACACTGACATTTCTCAGTCACTCAGAAAACACAGTTACTACAAAATAATTTTCCACAACCTACACCCATTCCTCCTGTTCTGTCTGCTTTAAAGGATGTGTTTGTTACCGCCTGCAAATTTTCCTAACAGTTAATCAGTTGCCCTAAAAAGGCAAAAAGGATGTGTGAAGTTCCTCAGTCTTAAATTTTTGTACACTATTCCCAAACCTTACCAAGCAGCTATAGCTTTAGTTAATCCCACAACTGCTATGCACTTAGTTAAGTCCAACCCTACTCCTTTGGTAAGGATGGGAAAATTGATAGGTATGTGGAAAAAAGTCTACACTTCTGTAACTTTGATTTCCAGAATTTTAAACTGTCAGGATCATATGTTAAAGTTTGTTTTGACATACTCAAACGTATGAGGAATGTTTTACCTCCATTTTTTTCATGTGAGGAAAAATCTGTTTAAATAACTTTGCTTCTTCAGCTGCAAAGGCCACTACTCATTGTTAACAGTGTGTGGTACGTTTCTGTAGATACTTCTTTTAGGGCTATGGTCACTATTACTGCTTTAAGGAGGTTTGCATGGCTGCATTCTCAGAACATCACAAATCATGTTAAAAATTAGATTTTAAATTTTCACTTTGATAGATGTTTAATGTTTGGGCCCTCTACTGCACAGGTTATCAAAAGTGTGATGAAAGGGGCAAGATGATCAAGGGAATCTAAACATTTTCAGCTCTCCTTTTCCTAATTCTCCAAGTGTTTTTTTCTATCTCCTCATCCAGTTTTGGCAAAAAAAAAAAAAAAACAGAAAACAGTCTTAACAAAATAGAGTTAAATAGACTTTTAAGAAGAAATGGCAAGGGGGTTCCAAAAGGAAATCTCTAACCTCCCCAATATCAAAGACAGTCCAATAAAATCTGAATGACTATTTAAGAGACCTTGTAACCCCAATCCCACCCTAGCCCATTTTTTTTCTTCCAGAAAGTCTGAATCTCCATTTTTCTCTGACAACAGATTGCTGCAGACAAACAGGTTCTGAAAAATCATTCATGAAGGTCATTACAGACGGGAGTTGGAGAAACTTCAAGGGGGTCATTCCTCTTCGTCCAGATCAAGACTCTTGCAGTGATTCATCACATGCTGTCCCAAGAAATGAAAGAACCAGTTCCTCTTTCCCAGGTGGGCAAGGGTTTTTATGCACAGATGTCCTTAGTGCCAATGAAAGAAAATGCTTGGAGACCAGTTCTGGATCTTTCTTTCCTAAACCTGTTTGTGGTATTGCTCAGTTTCAAAATGATGTCATTTTAAAACCTGCTATCTTCTTCTTTCCCTTTCAACTTTCCTGGCAACAGTAGACTTAAAAGATGTATCAACACATCCCTATTCATCCAGACTTCAAACGTTTCTTAAGGTTTTGCGTATTGGGATCACATAATCAGCTCTGCCTTACCCTTTGGATTATCCACTGCACCAGTGTTCCCAAAGTGTCCACCTCCAGTTATAGCTCATTGCAGGCTACAGAGTATCCACATTTTCCATAGATGCGTTGCTTATCTTTGCAGAGTCTTTTTCAAAATGTCAGAAATCTCCTTCTTGTGAGAGAGATCTCATACACAAGCTCGGATTATAAGATAACATTCAAGTCTTTAACACAGGAGTGTGTACCTGGAGTGGTAACTAGACACCTCAAGTTCAAAGAGCTCTTCTTTCACAAGAATGAAATAGATATTTATCTAGATCTGTTTCTAGGGTTTTCCACTCAAACTTTGGTCACTGCAGGGAATACTTCAGGATTTTGGGTCCTGCGACATCTTTGACTCTCATGATACCCTTGTCAAGACTCCACAAGAGAACGATACAATGGTATCTGAAATCTCTTTGGTCCCACTATCAACACCCTCTATCTTTTCAAATCCTAGTGCTGGGGTTTGTCACATGAAAAATCTTTTGGTGGAGACAACAGATATCCTCAAATCCAGGTCTTCCCTTCTCCCTCCCTGCTCCAAATCAGTCCCCACAGATGCTTCAGACATTTCTTGGGGAGCAGTTTTAGGAGAGATAAAAGTGCTGGGGTGTGAGACACCAAGGACAGATGCAAGCACAAACATCAAGAAGATGCTTGCCCTGATCAAGGCACTCAATTCTCTCTACCATCTTTGATCGCCGAGACCTCTTTAAGTGGTTACAGACAATACCACAGTGATGTGGTATATCAAAAAGCAAGGGGAGAACCAGAATGAACCCTCTTTGCAGACTGGCCATGTTAGCTTGGGCTATACCTTTGCAGCACAATCTCCGTCTACAGGGATTCTACATTCCATCGCAGAAAAATTGTGTAGCAGACAAGCTGAGTAGGAACAGGGCAAACCCTCATGAATGGAAACTAGATCAGGGAGTTTTCCAAGATTTGATCCACCTGCGAGAAGTTCCTCAAGTAGACCTTTTGCCTAATGTTTGAACAAGCAATTTGCAAGATTCTGTTCTGGGACTCTATACAAGAAGGCTTGGAAGACAAATCCTTTTCTTTTCTTTGGACAGGAATGTTCCAGTATGCTTTTCCACCCTTTCCACTAATATCCAGGGTACTTCTGAAGATTCAGACATGACATCAATCAACTTCAACTGAATGCCTGGAGCACAGGGTTTTAATTCATTTTAGGCACCTGTTTACTGAGGATGTGTAGCAGGTACTATGGGAGGCAAGAAAGCATGTTACTATAAAATCATACATTAGCAAATGGAAAAGGTTCTCTAGTACTGGGTTCTAGTTGGTGCAAACATAACCAGCACCCATTCAGACAAGTAGTTTTCTGGTGCTACACTATGTGTGAGTTACTGTCCTATGGCCTTTCATTTTCACTATCAAGGTTAATTTATCTTCCATTTCAGCATGTCTGCCAATGGATCCTCCTCTTCCATTGCAATCTCATGTCAAAATGTTTGTGCATTATTTTATGTTTGCTAATTATCCTTTTTTAAGAGTGGCTTCTGTTCTAGATTCAATTAAAAACTCTGTCACAACAGGCCTTTCACTTAGGATTCCTCTATCCCTTTCTTTTTGCCTGTACTTACAAATCAATCACTGATAGGGAAGGCAGTCTCTAGCCTGCAGTCTAAACGTTCTCTTGGCTTATTCCCATTCTATTACCTGTCTGTCTCTAGACATTTGCTCCCGATACCTTGGTTCCTTTGCCAGTTTTGCCAGTAAATCACAGCCCCATCTTGCCTGTTCTCTGTACCCCTAATTACAGCCATCCCTATTGGCAAAATCTCCTTTCTCCATTCTAGTATTGGCTTAGTTCTTAGAATACTTCTTGCTGATTTATGAATATAATACTCTATGTAGCTGCTATCCTCTTTATGGATCTTTATGCAAAATCCCACTCTCTCCTTATTTCTTGAATTTTAACTCTGCTTCATCATAATTCCTTTTCACTTTCAATTATAGCTTTCTGCTTGTGTTACATACAGAAATCAACTGTGTAGTTCTAAAATATCCCTTTAAATCAGGCAATCCTAATCTACTTTATTGTACTGTAACGATAAACTTGCCCCATTTGACCCTTGCCTTTTTTACGCCCGGTTAAAATCCTTCAACTTGTTATTGCTGTCTACAACTTCTCTTCGGTTTGATAAAAATATGCCTGATCTGTATATAAAACTAAAGGGACTAAGCCATTTTCACTGCTTGTATCTTGCTATCCATATCCATAAACAGGAGCTTCTAGTTTCTCTTTTTTTGTATTATACTTTTAGTCTCTTGCCACATATCCTTAGCACCATAACAGAATCCTTTTTAATCCTACTCCTAAACACTTCATTTTATTGTGTTCCCATAAATACAGGTATTGATGGATGAATTCATGTGTGGAGACACAATTTACAGCTGTAGCCTTTGTTTTCTCTTCATTAATTTTTATCTCCCCAAAACACTAGAAACTGTCTCAAGATATTCCACAACACTGATGTCTTTTTCTGGCTTTATCGGGAACAAAATAATACTGCCTGCAAATAAAGCCAACATTTCTTTATTACCATACGAATTATATCCTCAAATTTCTGAGTCCCTTATTTTCCTTGACAAAGGCTCTAAATATAAAGAAAATTGCAAAGGGGAAAGAGAAAAACCATGCCTGGTTCCTCACTTGTCAGAATGGATACCTACCACTTTTGCCTCCGATCCGTCATATAGCCCCCCTAATTAACCTTATTATTATATCAGGGACTGGAAATGCTTCCAATGCCCTACTCTTAAAAATCCCATCTTACTCTCTCAAATGCTTTCTCTGCATCAAGACTCACAAAAAGTGGTGCCAAACACTCTGCTTCCCTCTGGCATCACGGTTCTATTAATGTGTCAAATTTGCCTTCCCTCCACAAAACCACACTGATCTACATCTGTCAATTCTGACAACACCTTTGCTCTTCTTTTAGCTATTACAAACATAAACACTTTATAATCATGGATTATAATTGAAATGGTCTTCTTTAGTGATGCTACTCCATTTTAAAATGCTGATAAAATAAACCTTATTTCCTCTTTAGGGTATTTTTATACCCCAAGCAGACTTCAAAGAATTTTCCTCAGGCAGACACAGCAAATGTTGGAGGTGGGATAGAGAAGAAAAAGATAACTAACATGTTTTAGGAGTGAATGAATTGGAAGATTTTAAAAATTCTTTACAGAGTTCTCCATCAAAAATACTGGGTGAGCAAATGGCTGTAAGCAAGGAAATGATGAAATGATTTGTCTGAACTGGGATACTGAATCTGGATTGTCTAAATATAGAAAGGCCTTATTAAGTTTAATTCCAATGGCTGCCAAAAAGGCAATTGCTAGAAAGTAGAAATCAAAGTCTTTACCATCTGTATTTCAGGTACTGAATAGTATAAAACAGATAAAAGAACTAGAAGAGGGATCTTTAGAAAAGGGAAGTTGCAAATTTCATAGAAATAAATGGAAATTGTGGGAAAATGCAAGCATAATAATGTTCAGGAGGAGGACTGAAGCTTAAGGCAATCCAAGAATTTGGCAATTTTTTGTAATGTTGGATTGATGCTAGTAGCAAATAAAATATATGTGATGTGTATTGCATTTAAATGGAAAATGTTAAAATGGTTTGTTTTCTTTTCTATTAATCTATTTTACCCATGTCTTAAGTGATAATTAAATAAAAGTGATTAAAAAACAGTAGAGGGCTAAAGACAGACCCTTGGGGAGCACCAACAGATGTAGGGAAGATGGCTGAGAATTCATTTTGGCATTTAACTGTCTGACATCTGTTGGATAGGTAACTTTGAAACCAGGTAAGTGATGGGTTAGGACAGCTTGCATGATAACTTTTGATGAAATACCAAATCTAATGTTTTTGCTAGATATAGGATAACTGCAGATACTAGAGTACCTGCATTTCTATGTATGTTTACAGTGTGGATAAAATCGTGAATGGCAGTAGTGGTACTGAGGTGGAGATGAAAACCACGTTGAGATTATGACAGGCAGTTATTTACAGTAATGTAATTGAGTAGCTGGTGTAGGATACATTTCTCAAGGATTTTGGATAGAGGAGACAGAATAACTATTGGTTTACAACTTCAGATGTCTGTGTAGGTGCTTCCTTTAGGTTGGGCTAAGATGTACAATTTTTTTTATCCATTGTGTAGGGACATATGGGATTTGGTGATGGATATGTTTATTAAGGTGGAAATTAAATATGCTAGGACATCAGCTGCAATCCTGATATATTTACCTGGTATACTGCCTGGGACAGTGTCATTAGTGTTAGATTAAGATGATATCTCTTTATGTAGGATGTAGGTTTGAAGGTCGGGTTGTTAATGTTGTTGTCAAGTAAAGGAGTGGTGAGCTGAGAGTCAGGGGTACTTTAGCTGACTACAGATGCCATTTATTTGTATGAAATGAGTTTCAAATGGATTTGCAATACTACCTGACTGGGTTTCTACAGATGGATCAGGTTGTGTGGTTTGCCCAGATTTCAGGGGGTTGATTTACTGCTGCCCAGAGGTTTTGAATTTTGTGAGTATGTGTAGTAATTTTTCACTTGTAACAGACCTCTCAACCATACTGAATTCCTCGGGGTATTTACTGACTTTGAGGGCAAAATATTGGGGAGACATGAATTCCCAAGTGGCCCCCTTAATTTCCAAATTACCCGGTCTTTTTTTTTTTTTAATCACTTTAAATTTTTGGCTGATGTCACCACGCCTACAGGGGTGTGCGTGATGACATCAGCTACTGCCTGTTGGACTCACAGGGAATATAACAGTGATGGCATAATTTAAATTTAGCCTCCAGGTAAGAAACCAGCTGTTATCTATTGGCCCGTAATTATGCTGGTCAGGAAAGAACTGTTTCACTGTACAAAAGTCCATAGTTCATAAGTCTGGTGCATAATTTGTTTATCTGCTGCCCGTAATTGTGCAATGTGCATTAAAAACTGTTTAACTGTATGTAAAAATTTTATCTGTAACTGCTGCTCGTAATTGTTTAACTTTGTGCAAAAGTCTTAATCTGATGCCCGTAATTGTGCATTAAAAACTGTGCAACAGTATGTAAAAGTCAAGTTTGTAAGTCTTTTGTGGACGTTCTGTATGAAGCAACACGTTATTCCATTTTTATCTGCATGACTAGCTAACTGTTGCGCTCTAATGACTCAATAAGTTATTCATTGTGCATTTAATGGCAGTGCCCATTCTAATGAATCAGACTGCTTTGTTGTTCATTTATTGAACGTTCAACCATTGTAATTTGCATTTAATCAACCATTGTATTTGCTGTGGCCGTTCTGTGTGTGTGACGCTCCAATGTTTATCTGATTAACCATTGTTGCGCATTTCTCTGATGAATCAGACCTTATTCCATTTTTACATTATTGGCTGTGGCCGTTATAATAAAGTGTGTGTATTTCTCTAATGAGGGACAAGTTATTCATTATGCTGTGGCCATTCTAATGAATCAGACTGCCTTGTTGTGCATTTATTGGAAGTTCCCATTATAGTTTGCTCCGCTCATTTATTGGACGTTCCCATTACAGTTTGCTTTGCTCATTTATTAGACATTCCCATTGTAGGTTGCTGTGTGTGTGTGTGTGTGTGTGTGTGTGTGTGTGTGTGTGTGTGTGTGTGTGTGTGAGTGTGAGTGAGAGACAGAGAGCGAGAGAGAGAGAGACTGCACAGGTCAGAGTACTTACTAATTTGGCTACTTTTAAGGATAGTCTTGATGTTTGGATGGGTAGATGCAGATTTACACCAGGTTTGTGATGGGCAGCCTTGCTCAATTTGTTAGGGGAGCACTATTTACATGCTTGAAAAGGAAGGCACAAACTTTTAAGTGCGTCTTCTTAAATGTGTACATGACTGGGCATTTTATGGTCCTTGTGATCCCTTGTGTAGTATTGTTCCTACATTCCATGAAGAAAAATGACAAATGATCGATGAATCATTCAGTGAAAGGCAGTTTACCGACTCTGTCTTTAAATAATCAAACAAAAAAATATTTCTGAAGTTTCTAAGGACAACGTTGGTTATATTGGAAGATTACAAGACTTCCTCTAGCTCAGGCATTTTTAGTCACTCACTGTTTGGTGAAACAGATTTACAATTAATTGTGTTTCCATGTACTATTTCCATCATCTGTATGATATCCAATGGAGGCATCAAAGTGAAAGCAAAAACAGACAAATCAGGCAAGCAGATTTACATCAAGTCAAAATCAGTTAATTTGCTAGGAGGTAGTTTGTGCTGGTTAGTAAAGGAAAACAATAACAGCATAATTAGTAGACACGAGCAACAAAAACACTATAACAACTTGGACGGTGCAGTGGTGCAGCAGTAGCGTTGTCGCTTCACAGCAAGAAGTTATCCGGTTCGATTCTTGGCTGGGGTGCCTTCTGTGTGGAGTCTGCATGTCCTCCCTGTGTTTGTGAGGGTTTCCTCCCACTTTCAAAGATATGCATCTGGAGCGTTTCTCCCCGGACCTCCACTGAAAAATGGCTTTGTTCCAAGTCGGACTTTCCCGATTAACAAATGTTAAATCAAAATAAATAAATAAAAAAAATAAGGCATAGAAATGTAGTTATGTCATAGGAGATAGGGCATGATGACAATTAAAAGCTTAAATGTGTGACACAACAGAAGGATAATGAAACTTTCTTAATAGCATATCCTTGTTACATACCATTCACAAGCTATTAAACAATATAGTTTTAGTTGATAATTATGTAAAAAACCTATTCGATAATGCGTTACTGTAACAAGCAATAATAGTTAAAGAACCAATGTGGTCATAATCTGAAAAATAAACTTTTTATATCCTGGTCTTCCACATAATGGTAATGCAAAGATATGACTTCTCATAGGTTCACAGATTAGTACTAGACTAACTGGCCTTGTGACTCATTTTAAGCCTAGCCAGTTATCCTATGTAAGGATCAAACCCCTGCATCTTGTGTTTGTAAAATAAATACCTTAACCATTATGCCAACTTCCCAATCCACTGACAAAATAATGCATGATAAACACAGGATCAACAAAGTGACTCTACCAAAGTATAAAATGAAAAATAGTATAGTTCTCTTGTGGGCAGCAGAGCCCTCACACCACTACCACATGCTTCCTATACATTTTGCTCATAGGTAAGTACTAGGCTAGCTGCCCTTGTGGGCCATTTTAAGCCTAGCCAATTTCCCTTTTGGAGTTGAATATAACCTTTCCCATTTGATAATATATTGGCCTTACCTATTCCACGGTTGATAATTATACTGGGATAAAATTCATACTACAGATAATTTGTGGAGACTCATGTATGGGATAAAGCATTTTGGAGCTACCTCTGTCCATTAGTAGTACAAGGGAAAGTCCTGGGATTAATTTTCTGTTCCCCATCCATAGATCTAAGGTGTGCTTGAATATGGACAGGGATGAGCTTTAGTTTATGTGAATGGGGACTCTGTTCCACAGCAGTGGTATCCTCTTCAAGATATTTCTGTCCCTCCAAACTGTTCTGTTGATGTTGCAAAAGAAGTTACTATAGTACAGTTTCATGTCACTACCGCTCTTTAGTGAGATGCCAATGGCTTTCCGAGCTTACCTACTAAAACAATTCCCAGTAAGGTACTTAACACAACTTTTGTTAAGTACTTCAAACAGCAGTTAAGCTCTAGTCTGAAGCTTAAGCATAGACAACATCCAAAAGTAACAGATATAAATAAAATAAAAAGTTTCAAATCCTTGAAAGCCATGAAACACTTTTTGCTGTACTCTTTTTTTCTGTAAGTAGTAATAAATTGGAACAGATGAAGCTCCATGCATTACAATGAATTACAGGAGAGTTTCCGGTCATGACTACACATTGCGTGTTGTTGACATGGTTATCAAGATTCATCTCAAAGCTATAATTCTTTCACCTCTCAATGAGAGATGGATAATCAATAAATGTAAAAACAGTTAACACTGAGGAGTATGATCGTCCTTCCAATCATAAACCTGATATGTCTCAAGACATGGATGTCAAGAAACCCATCTTTAGAGGGAAATTCAAGAGGTGAACCTTGACATCCATGAAGCAAGCAAGCAGAGTAATGTTCAGAAAGGCCTGCTCATAATTATTTGAGGTGCATGGAGCTTAATCAATAGCTTGAGAAAAGTGTAAAAACACATATTGCTATGACACAGAGGGCTGCCACCACTACATAACACTGTGGGGAACCACAATGAGCTTTAAAATGTATTCAGACAATTCATTCAGACAAAAAGGAAAAATTCTGAATGAAGCTTGTTAAACACTCATTTTGTTCAGTCATCATCTGCAAACATTTCCTGAAATCCTCTAAAAAACAGCAAAAGGGTGCATAAACAGCCCACAAAGCTTGATATTACTACAAACAACAAACTCTGCCCTGGATGTCTCTACAGACATACAACTTCTAGAGGCTTCTTAAAATAACGACTTCTGTTTCCCTTTTAAAATTTACATTCAAAAAAGTAATTTCATATCCCCATTAACTAGAGTTTCTGACTTGAGAAACGTCAAAGTGGACCTTCTGCATGTATGTAATCTGCTTTCTCTTTCGAGGCAACTATCTAAAAGAAAAAAATGCTTTTCAAGATCTGTATCCTTTTAACATTACATCATAATACTCCTGGCAGCACTGTCATCTTTCAACAACTCTTCTGACAATGAAATTTATAGATGCAAACAAAAATAAATTCAGTCTCAGTCATGTAAACATAAGCAGAAACCCCTTACGACTCAAAGTAAAAACAACTATGCCCAATGAGGATAACCCAAAAGGAAAAGGGGACCCAAGTTAAAATGGGAATAGGCAAGCCCATCTTATAGCAGAAAATTCAGAACTATTCCACTGGATTTAACAGTTAAGTATTTCAACTACTTGGTCAAATTCTAACTGTCTGTTATTCCATTGCAGCTAGAGGTAAGAAATATGTTTTAAAGTTCTTGAACCATGAGAAACATATTAAAAACCACAAAGGTATTCCTTTCTGAAGAGCAGGTCAGACTACACAGACAACACATTTTATTACAGCTAAATCCATCACAAACCAACTTGCCATCTTTAATTTACCCTTGGTTTACAAAAATTATCAAAGCAGGTCAAGTATTTATGGTTTGCATCATCTGTAATTGTTTCAATTATGCACAAATGTTATAAACAGAAGTGTCTAGATCACACTTAACATCCCAGTACTGAGCTACGTCTTCTTACATGATTCAAATTCTAAGAATTTCTCTGACACAGAGGCTTTTCCAAGGTTTTTATTTTTATTCTCTGTTTGCAATGTTTCAAGTCGGAAATGAAAACTAGACAGCCAATCAGTGAATTTAGAGACAGCCTTTTTGTGAGACTCCTGCTATCTTTGCATGTTTATAAGCATCAGTAAGACTCCTTACTTAAACTGCCAGTGGTTTTAAGAGCTCTAAGTTACTAGCAACATTCTGTAACTCACTTCTCAATAAGATCCAAAGCAAGACATTTGTGTTGCTTCGAACTTCACTTTAAATAAATTTACCGAACCAGTCACTCACTGTTCTACTTTGATAGCATTATCTGGTGGAAAATAATTTAATGGTCTGTGCATTAACAGACTCGGTCGCCATTCCGTTTTGCAGATGTGTCAGGTTGATAGCTTTCTTTGATTCCCCATTACTTTATGCATTCTCTTTCTTAAATCTTCTCTAAAGCATATTCACCTTATTTTGTTATTGAGATAATAAGCACTCCTTTAAACAGAAAACTACTATCAATAGCCTTAACTTTCCTCCTTCAGACTCTGTCCTATGTCCTCCAAGCCTGTTGGCTTGCTGTAAAGGGATAAAACCTTGACTTTTATCTAGATAACCATAGTTCAGATAACAGTTCAGAACTGGAACAGCAGGGCATTGAAGGGTGGAAATGAATGGCTAACTCTGCCTTGGGCATCTTGGCTGGGAGACAGAAAGGTGGTGTCTGTTCCATACCATGAAATCCAAGTGCTAGCATTAGCATGTGGGTGGAAGCAGGCAGTAACCATTGTAAATGTCTGGATCAGCTATAGCCAGCAATAAAACAGACATGTATACTAAGACTGAGACGGACATTTCTTGGAACATTCCTTTTTCTCCAAGAAAGGGCAATCACAGAGTTAAGACTGATGTTTGATATTCGTTTTTCTCTTGGATTTTCGGTCTTTATTTTTCAATAGGAAGCCAAACCAGGCATATGCATGGGGAGCATGGTTCAAGACAACATGTGGTGGTACAGGTGCTCATGTTAGCAACCAGATTTAGTTACAAACAACCTCAATGCTTAGATACCAACAAGGGCTTAAACCACCTCCATGGTTGATGGGATGATGGCCCTATGATCAGCTCTTGAAATAGCTGAAGACTAAAAGGAGGAAGAGTTAATGGTAACAACCACAATGGCAAAAAGATATATAAATAAAGTCATCTAATATCTTGCTCTCAAAATTTTTGTTTCTAGGACTTTTCAAATGACCCTTTAGTGAGGTGCAATTTGGGATTAAAAGTGCAACAAATGCTCTCTTCTATAACCGGCCTTCTCTCTCTCTCTCTTTTTAAACTTTTAATTCTGTAGCTCTAATTCTACACATTTAAGCACAAGTTCATGGCAAATGGGTAAATGGGCCAACATCATCAGTTGTTTACCAACAAAAATGTATTCCTTGTAAAAACAATCTTAGAGGAGGTATCGAGAAGGTCCCTCTTTCCCTGGTTGACTTAAAAAAAATCCCAACTTTTACACATTTGTTCAATAGCTCAACAATCCATGCTATGAAGTGTGATGAATGACTTGTTAAAGTAATATTCACATAATTTTCCTCTTTACCAACGTCACTTAATGCTCCTTTGATCATAAGAGGGCCATAAATCCCACTTCCTCTTTTATAAACAATGTCACCCTTTACTGGATCCAAGAAACTACAAGGGTATCCTCTCCTTACAAACACCTCAATTAACATGTCACAATCTCCCAAAAATTTATCAAAATCGTTGACTAGTCTTGTTAGTCTATATAACTGGTCCTTAACAGTAGCCTTTTTCCTGACATATTAGGTAACAAGTTGAGAAATGCAACGAGTTAGAATAAGTGGGCTTATATATATATACACACACACAAACACACACACACACACACACACACACATATATATATATATATATATATATATGTTACAAATCTATTTTCCTCAATATTCTTGTCTCCCAATCCATATAAGTAATATACTATGGATTAGCAGAATATGTAAATTTAAAGAATGTAGTGGTTGAATTAATATATTTGACAAATGCCTGCATCATAGACAGTTCATCTATCCACAAACTAAAAATAACATTGAGGAAACAAGTATAAAAGACCAGGATTTATTAACGGAAGATCTAAAAGGTATTGCTTCACCCACTAGGCCATGACCAAATTAGCATACAAAGGGGCACAAGCAGCACCCATTGCCACTCTTCTCCTTTGTTGATGATACAAACCTTCAAAAAATATAAAAGTATTGGCTAATACAATACCCATAAGCATCACAATGTATTAATTTCACCATGACTAACATTACCAGTGCTATTCAAATAATCAGAAAAACATTCAAATCCTAATTCAGGTGGTACCACAGTGAAAAAATAATTAACTTCTATAATAAGAAAAACTGATTCTGGGTAAAACTCAAATAGCCAAGTTTTACCAGAAAATCCCATGAATTCTTAAAATTAAAAGGGATTTCTTTCCTAAGGTGTCTGAGTCTAAGATCTAGATATTTAGCTATTGAGCTACACTTTCCAGCATTAATGCATTTTAAGACTACTTTGTAGAGTGTTGTGGCAATAAGACACATTGTTACTTTAAAGACTGACAGGATGTGATGCCATAAGTGACATTTGATTGATGTTTGTGTCAAAGGTTACTTAAAATGGTTTTGTATTTTTTTAGAACTGTTCTGAAGACGTTCCTCTGTTAGGAGATGATAGCGCTAAACTCTTTATACAGCAATAAAAGTTTACTGGTAGTCTCAGAGAGCGTTTCAAAATAAGTATAAAAAGTGGAAATGCCGAATTCTGGCTTGCACTAGAAGTAGGTAGCTCAAATGCATTTCTTAAAACTCTGGAAACATCTACAGACTGATAATAAGGCTGCAGCTATTATGTACAAATGTTTTGCATTACCCAAGTTAAGACGTAAATAATATAATATAGAAGGGCAAGATTTACAGTGCAACCTCAGCAGGCAGTTTTCATCTACAGACAACACACTGTTTATTAGGGCAGTTTTTGATTCCTGCATAAATTAAAATAAGAGGGGGAACACAAGCAATACACTTGCATTTATTTGTATACACTGTGCAAGTGGAAATGTATGCAGTTTGACCTCATTTAATTTTTCTTAATGTGCTAAAGTATGTCTATAAGCAGCCAGGCATTTGTGCCCATTATATAAACAATGCAAAGTTGGTTTGCCTGTTCAGCCAAATCACTTTCATATTCCCAAGGTAAGTAGGTAGATTAAAAGCATTTTCAAATGTCTAGAAAATAAAAATAACACCAGAATGCCAAGGTGTTGTAGCTACCCTGTACAAACATCTTACATTATTTTGACTGATTAGTGAACAGAATAGAGTCATCTAATTATTTTAAAATTGATAAATACACAGTACAACTCAAAAAGTACAGTTTTGTACCTACCATAAATGTAGATGTTCGAAGATCCACATTGCTGCAGTCCTTACACTTGGGTTCCGCTGTCCTCGGTCGGCCCGAATATCAAAGTATAAGGCTGACGTCGGTCAGGGCACATTTGACTGACATCAGGACGTCAGGGTACAAATGCGCATGACCGACGTCATATCCTCAGTCTTTTCTTGCCCCAGATGTCAGAAGACCCTAAAAATAAAGGTCAAAACCAAAAGACAGCAAACAACCAACCAACCACCCTTGCACTAACTATATGTACAATATATACAATATCCACAATATTTACAACCCAAACCACACCACCGCCTCTAACTACAGAGGGGAAGGAGGGAGGGTAAATTGGACTGCAGCAATGTGGATCTTCGAACATCTACATTTATGGTAGGTACAAAACTGTACTATGTTCTTCATCTCACATTGCTGCAGTCCTTACACTTGGGTAGAATCCCAAAGCAGAGGTAAGGGAGGATGGCTAACTACAAGGAAGCAGGAGCTGCCAAAATGCCCTGCAAAACAGCAGTGGCAAAACCAGCCCTGGACTTAGAGTAAAGTGGCAGGTGATAATGCCTAGAGAAAGTATGCACAGAACTCCAAGTAGCTGCCTCCAAAATATCCTTGGTTGCCACTCCCTCAAAAAGCTGTTGAAGTGGCAGTAGCCCTAGTGGAATGAGGCCTAATCCCAGCTGGAATCTCCTTGCCATGATGGGAATAACAGAAAGCAATGCAAAACCCAATCCACTTAGAAATAGTTTGTTTTGATACAGGCTTGCCCTGAGAACTCAAAGCAAAAGAAACAAACAACTGCTGAGACTGCCTGAACCCTTTAGTTCTGTCCAAATAATAACGCAACTGCCTGTGGACATCTAAAGTGTGCAAAATCTTTTCCCCTTTATTTTGGGGATTTGCATAAAAAGTAGGCAAATGAATAGTTTGGTTTAAAGCCACACTAGAAACCACCTTAGGCATAAAGGAAGGATTAGTGCGTAATGATACCCTATCCTTATGGAAAATCAAGAAAGGCTCAACTGCCATAAGGGCCTGTAATTCAGAAACCCTTCTTGCAGAGGTAATGGCCAACAAAAAGCAGTCTTCCATGATAAATATTTCAACTCAGCAGTAGCTGCAGGCTCAAAAGGTTGTAGAGTGAGTTTCTCCAACACAAAATTGAGATCCCAAGCAGGAGTAGGAGCTCTTCGTGGGGGTCTTACATTCTTTGCCCCTCTAAGAAATTGCTTGAACAAAGGATGAGAAAACAATGGTGGGTTGCAATCATAGTGAGCTGAAATTGCTGCAGCATGAACTTTAATAGAAGAGAAAGACAAACCTTTGTCCAGTAACTCAGTAAGATATTGAAGAGCCACACACAAATTAGGCTCAGAAACATCAAAATCCTTTGCTGCACTCCAAAACAAAAATCTCTTCCATTTGTCTGCGTACACTTTCCTTGTACTAGGCCTCCTAGCTTCCAAAATAACATTCAAAACTTGCTGAGGAAGTGGAGGCCCACTATGGTTCAAAACAGAATATGCCAGGCTGTTAGGTGCAGGGAGTGAAGCTTGACATTTAGCAAATTGCTGTCCTCCTGCGACAACAGGTGTGGAATCGAAGGCAAAGGCCATGGAGGCTTCCGTACCAGACTTCTCAGTAATGGGTACCAGTGTTGTCGAGGCCAATCCGGAGCTATTAAAATCATCCTTGGCTTGTCCTGTCTGACCTTTAGAAGTACCTTTGGGAGGAGAGGCAGAGGTGGAAAGGCATACACATGAAGATTGCTCCAATTGAAAGAAAGAGCATCCACTCTCCAAGCTGTGGGATGAAACCTTTTTGTGCAAAACCTTGGCAGCTGATGGTTTAGTGGAGAAGCGAACAGATCTATGTCTGGAGTTCCCCATGACACTGTCAATTTCTGAAATACATGAGGATCCAATTTCCACTCGTGGGGATCCATAATTCGTCTGCTCAACACATCTGCTAAGGAGTTCTGTGCTCCTGGCAGAAACCTTGCCTGAAGATTGAGCTGTAAACTGAGAGCAGTCTCCCACAAAATCATTGCTTGCCTGCATAGAGGATAAGAATGCGATCCCCCTTGCTTGTTGATGTACCACATGACAGTTGTGTTGTCTGTTAGAATCAACACCTGCCCTGGAAGAAGTAATTCCTTGAAAGCAATTAATGCAAACTGGACTGCTAACATCTCCTTCATGTTGATATGTAGATGTTGTAGTCTGAAAGGCCACTTGTTTTGTATCCACTTTCCATTTAGATGAGCTCCCCAAGCTTTGTCTGAGGCATCTGTCGTTAAAATCTGACTCGCCTCTGGCCGGGTCACAGAGAGTCCCTTGTTTAGGTGACATTCCTGAGCCCACCACAAAAATTCCTTTTGAATGCAAGGTATTATTTGAATGACAGTGTCTAGATCCTGGCAGTGCTGTGTCCATACATTTTTGAGATACCATTGTAGCTTCCTCATATGCAGTTTGGCATTGGGAAGCACCAGAATACAAGATGCCATGAACCCTAAGGCTTGAAGGACTGTCCTTGCAGTCAGCCCGGACTGATGAGATAGCTGATGGAAGTAAAGGGATAGACTCTTTTGTTTGTCCGGGGTTAAAAAGGCCATCTGGGATGCTGTATTCAGTCTCACACCCAGAAAGCACATGTCTTGAGAGGGTACTAGACTGGACTTTATTTCGTTCACAGAATACCCTAGGCATCTTAGCACTGCTATCACATATTCCAAATGATGAAGAAGCTCTTCTCTTCCTTGAGCCAGAATTAGGCAGTCGTCCAAATAAGGATAGATCTGTATACCCTTTAGTCTGAAGAAAGCTATCACTGGAGCCAGAACTTTCGTGAACACTCTGGGCGCAGTAGATAAGCCAAAGGGCAATGCAGAGAACTGATAGTGAGAAGTCCCAGCTCGAAAACGCAGATACTTTCTGCAACTTAGTCTGATAGGAACATGAAGGTAAGCCTCCTTGAGATCCAAAGTTACCATCCAATGATCTTTGCCCAGCAGAGGTAAAAGCTGCTGCAACGTCAACATTTTGAACTTGGGAATGTCCAGATAAGTGTTGAGGATAGATAAATTCAAAATTGGTCTCCACGTGTTCCCCTTCTTTGGTACTAGGAACAGGCGAGAATAAAATCCTAGGCCCACTTCTGGCAGAGGGACCGGCTGTATGGCCCCTAGTTGGAGCAACAGAGAAACCTGTTTGTGAGCCTCTATTCTTTGTTGAGGAGGAACGTCTGGCATGCCTTTGAAAGGAGGCAAGGTATGGAAATAAAACCTGTAGCCGTGGTGTATGATATCCAATACCCATCTGTCCTGGGTAATTAAACTCCAATTTTCTTTGAAAAGTGCCAACCTTCCTCCCAAAGGTGCTGCCAGACGAGCAGGCTCTGGCAGCTGAAAAGGTAGGTCATTGGGTCTGCTTACGAAAGGACTGACCCCTGCCCTCACCCGAAGCCTGTGCAGGAGAACTCCCTGTTCTAGGCCTGAAAGAGCCCTGGGCTCTGCCCTTACCACGTCTAGATCTACCCCTAGACTGTGAATCATAAGAAGGATACGTCCACCCTTTAGTAGGCCAATTTCTACTAAACTTTTGAGGCTGGACCTGCAGAAAATCTTTAACAGTCTGCATAGACTTAGCCTTGTCTTCCATTTTCTTTAAAACTGTCTCAACAGGAGGACCAAACAACACGTCAGATTGTAAAGGAGCATCTAAAATCCTTGTTTTAACATGTTCAGACAAATTCTGATCCCTCAGCCAGGCGTGCCTGCGAAGAACTGACCCAGTGGCAGCCACCCTAGACGAGGCCTGTACAGCATCAAAACCACATTGCAAAGAATGCTTACCCACCTGTTCAGAAACATGCACTAAATCTTGCAACTCCTTACAATCAATACCAACTGCCAGAGCATCAACCTTAGACTTCAATTGTGAAAGGAGATAATTTTGGTATTTCAACATGTGAAACTGGCAATTCAGAGCCCTCATAGCAAGAGTGGAAGAAGTATAGACTTTCTTTCCCCATCTATCCAAGGCCCTAGCCTCCTTGTCTGCAGGAACCGGATTCTTAACAACAGAAGCCTTAACACCCTTAGGCCCCTGGCTAACAGTTTCTGAGTCTGCCCTAGGACTCTTAAAAAGATACTTATGAGCTTCAGGCACCCTGTAATACCTATCCGGCTTAACAGGAGCAGGAGGCAAAGAATCAGGATTAAGAGAAGCTTCTGTAAAAACATCTTCCACTACATCCAAAACAGGAGGTATAGCCAAAGGCCTATGCTGGGGTAAAACAGAAATTCCCTAAGCCTTTTCCTGGAATCAGAGAAGTCCTGACCTTCCCACTTAAAATGCTCCCTCATGGAATGAAGAGTTTCTGAAAAGAAAAATCCTCAGGAGGAGTAGCAGAAGGAGTAGAATCATCCACATCAGAATCAGAATAAGGAGAGTACTCCTGCAAGTCTTCAGCCGAAGACTCTGAAACATCTGAAGCCTGCTCAAAACCCCCAGCTCAGGCTCCACCCTAGGTCTCTTATCAGGAGGGCATAGAACCCTAATCAAAGTAATCAAATCTTCTGCCATTTTAAGCATATGCTTCTTGGGCACAGTACCTGAAGAGCTAGGGGTAACACCAACTGAAGCTAAACCTGGCCTGCCCCTGGGGGAAGCCTTTGAAACAGAAGGAGAGGGCCTAGCCACCTTAGGAAGGGAGGGGAGTATAGTAACATGAGAAGCCCCCTCAGCCTGACTAGTCTCCTGAGAGGCCACATCTTGCAATAATAAGGTCTCACCCTGGGAACACAAAGAAACCTCCGGTGGAGCCACCGGCTCCACAGACACCTCTAAAGAACCGGCGTCTGGTACAGACGGTTCCTCTAGCAACTGCCTTGTCCTTGCGCTTCTTCGAAGAAGCGGGCGTCGGAGCATCCGACGGCATTTTATAGTTGCACCGCTTCCCAAAGACTAACCTTGCACAATCCAACCTTCTCTTTATAGTGCGTTTATTAAATCTAGCACAAGAGCGACAGCCAACAACGTCGTGCTCAGGCCCTAAGCAAGGAATACACAAAGTATGATAATCTCTATGCGGTATCTGTTTCCCACAAGAAATGCAATTATTAACTTTTTCTGACATCCGGTAAATGACTGAGGCAAGAAAAAACTAAAATATTCCCCAACGGGGTACTTAGCCAACTTTGAACTCGGTCTGAAACTTCTAAATCGAAAAATCTCAGAACGCCAACCGGCACTTGCAATACTGCTTCTGCATCGGACCATGCGGCAAAAAAGACTGAGGATATGACGTCGGTCATGCGCATTTGTACCCTGACGTCCTGATGTCAGTCAAATGCGCCCTGACCGACGTCAGCCTTATACTTTGATATTTGGGCCGACCGAGGACAGCGGACTACCCAAGTGTAAGGACTGCAGCAATGTGAGATGAAGAACATCAGTAATTTTTCAGTTACAGAGAGATATATACGGTGATGAAATGCTGGAATGGAGTAGATCAGCATTCCAGCAATTCTATAAACAAGAGTAATGAAGTTTTCTTCACAGTTTGCACTTATGTAATAAGCATGTGTCTTGACATATGGATAAGTCCATGGCAGACTAGATCCCCCCACTTCGACCTGCTGTACTTTTAACTGTAATGCCTTATGCAGGACTACTGAGAGCAGTCACGCTGGGTAGATTAAATGTGTTGTTTATTCAGTTCACTGGCTTAATGTGCGTTTGTTACACACGATGCTTTTTATGGATTTGTTATGCTGCCTGCATGAATTCATATCAGGAAGACACATACTGTGAATGCACTCATAAATAATGCATACATTTTTCCAAGAGATGTCCTTGGGGGGGGGGGGGGTGATTATTATGATGTGTAATTGTGTAATGATGGGTTGGGAGGGTGGCCTAATGGTTAAGGTGTTTGCCTTACAAACACAAGGTGCAGGGTTTGAGTCTCACAAGGGATAATTGGCTAAGCTTAAAATGGCTTTCAAGGGCAGTTAGCTTAGTACTAATCTATGAACCTATGTACACACAACGACACAGACACGCACTTTACTGCTCATTTTCTTGTTCTCTGTAATGTCTGCATACGTACCAAACAGGAAGTAATTCCTAGCACTGTAGCATTCAGAAATATGAATGACACATTTATCCTCAGCAAAGTGGCACTGCCATTCACAAGAAATGTTGTATAGTCTCCACCAAAACATAACTATATGAATTTGTCAACTATGGAAGAAAACACATTGGCTTCTCATAAATCATTTAACAGAAAGAAGCCAAACACCAAAATGCTAAGTGGATATCTGTATCTTGGGGGTCCAGTGCAACCACGCAGAAATAAAAATTTTCCCCTTCTTCTTACAGTGTTGCTGTAGTGGTCTTAAACTCAGCTGTCATTCTAGTTGCCTTCCCCTTATGTTAACTTGACCATATATCTCCCTCCCTCTCCTCTTTCATTGGCTATCATCAGTAAACATAAAATTAGCATTTTGTGAAGCCACTAACATTCAACTATTTACATTTACTGGCCATCCCACCGTATTCCAAAGTGCTACAACACTAAGCACCCACCTTGTTCCAATCTGTCTTGTTCTTTTAAAAATAGTGGCTTTCTCCTTAGATTGCTAAAACTTGAGTTACTCCCTCTTTCATATCCAACTGCTTAGTGCACACTACAACTCTTAAATATTAACCCATTTTTCTACCTTACCTTTAAAATTTACAACATCTAGTCCAAGACCAGCAGTTATGGGAGAGCCCACATTCTGCCTCTCAGTAGTTATCTTGGTGCTTCTGTTTTGCTCCTGGTGAGAGAATGAGAACAGGGACATTATTTCCTTGAGACTGCTGATCACCAGAAAGCCTGACTACTACATTATACATGCCAGCTTGTAGTTTGTGCTTATATTTTGCTCCTGGTGACAGGAGGAACATAGGGCATTGATTCCTGACCATCTCTGATTGGGCAGAGATCGTCTGCGTGAGACACTCCTGACTGATCTGGTATTCAAGGCATCTAACGGGAAAAGGTTACAACAGGCCCACAGACCCCTGCATCATCTGGCATGAGGCTGTTGATCATCAAAGAGCTTGTGGCCTGCATCTCTTCTCAGGATTGGTGCTACTGTTCTGTTCCTGATGAGAGGAAAAGCAAAAGGGCACTATATCCCAGCAGAGTGACGCTGCAGCAAGACCAGCACTAGTAGCAGCCAGGCAGTAGCCAATAAGGTGAACACCTCCTTTTCATCATTCTTGATAAAGCTAATTCTTTCTTTCTTTCCTTTCAGTAAGTACTGCTTGACTAGCTGCTGTCTAACCTAATTTCAAAATAGCTACCTAACTACTTCACCCATACAGCATTACAGCATTAGGGTCTACTTTAGTAGTTCCCCTCAAGTGTTTGGCAATGCCCAGTATAAACACAGGCACCTTGGTATTTTTCCTGCAAAAGCACCTTTGAAATTTCAGCAATGACTAGCTGTACTAAGGGCAACCAGTGTGCAGTGAGAAGCACTGTCCCTAGAGTTACAAACCTGATACTCCTGACATGACTTTGTATTCTCACCACAACTTATAAATAAATAAAAGGGCCTGTTGCCACGAGTATGAAATTTCCCACTACCTCCTTTACAATCATAGTGGATATGGGTATCCTGAGGCAATGTAGAAATAGTTTCATGTTTACTGACAGCTAGTTAATTCTCAAACTAAGGTATGTCAGAGATGTATTTACACAATGTACCTGGAGGCAAAGCAGTCATATAAAAGAACTCCTAATGACTAACAGGTTGTCAGTAGTACACACAATGCACCGTGACCCCACATATGTTGAGGCGCTAAAAAGTAACCTTCCTAAACTCCAAAGACATCCTAGATGAAGTCATAAAAAATACACTCAGCAGCCCTGAATGTACTCTTTCAAAACACCACCCACATCAACAAATATACCACACCTCATGGAACCTCTACTTCTACAGCCATAAGGCAGGCTACCACACAATCCAACATTCTGGTCATTGGAAACTCCATTGAGACACACACTGATGTCCCTCTCACCAGGCTGAGTAAGGAGAAAGTCATGGTCAGTTGTTTATCAGGTGCCAGAATCTGCCACACTATGCATGCACTCATGTCACTGGACCACAAGTAACAGTATGACTCGGTCATAGTTCATGTGGGTGTACAGACCCAAAATGCACCTGCTTAGACTACATGAAGAGAGATATCATGGAGCTCTTGGAATGTGTCCCAGGCTGGTACAAGCCAAGCACTGAGCAGCATTTTATTTTCTCGAAGAATGATGCCACAATATGAACAGAAGATGACTGACTTTAATAATTGGCTTGGTTTCTGGGGTCATTCTAAGGGGGTTCAATATTTTCATCATAGAAGGAAATAGTCAAAGAAATAGTCAACTGACCACGCTGCTTTGCCAGGGATGGTCTGCACCTTGCCCCTCCAGGCTTTTGAATATTAACATTGGCTAAAACCTTGTCCTCACCCGCAGTGCATTTTTAGACCATGCCAAACTGAAAGTACTGCTGACACAGCAAATCAAAACCAAGAAAAATCTAAACCGTTATTGCTCATTGCTAGAAGTCTAAATAGGAAATTCCACTCCCTACAAGTTAAGTTTTCCTTACCCTAGACAATGGTGACATCTCACAGAAACATGGTTTAAAGCTACTGAGAAAGTACAGTTTTGTACCTGCCATAAATGTAGATATTCGAGTGCTCATACAGCTGCAGTCATGGGTTATCCTGCCGTCAGGCGGGTCCTCGGTCGGCCGAATTCCAAAGTCTAGGTCTGGCGTCGGTTGTCGTCGCTTCTTCCCTGACGTCAGTGTGGCAGGGGGTATAAAAGAGGCAGCCGACGCCATATTCTTCAGTTTTTCTTGCCCCAGATGTCAGGTGCCCCCAGAAGGTAGGCAAACATAATGTTATGCAAAGATGCAATGTTCATAAATCAAAAACAGTAGTTGCAAGCAAATACACCATAAAAGAATACCCCAAAAAGGTTATATGAAAAGTGTCCTAAGAGGGGATGGAGGGAGGGAAAAGTACAGTTTTGTACCTACCATAAATGTAGATGTTCGAGTGCTAATACAGCTGCAGTCATTACAGATGGGTTCTCCTGCCGTCAGGCGGGTCCTCGGTCGGACGAATTCCAAAGTCTTGGTCCGGCGTCGGTTGTTGTCACCTTCTTCCCTGACGTCAGTGCGACAGGGGTATATAAGACACGGCCGACGCCATTTTCTTCAGTCTTTCTTGCCCCAGATGTCAGGTGCCCCCAGAAGGAAGGCAATACATAATTTATATATCTATGTATAGTCATGCAATGCAATATAATCAAAATTCAGTAGTTGCAAGCAAATACACCATAGAAGGATAACCCAAACAGGTTGTTTGTGGAGGAGTTAGCCACTAGGCCTGTACCAAGAGGGGAAGGAGGGAGGGAAACCTGGACTGCAGCTGTATTAGCACTCGAACATCTACATTTATGGTAGGTACAAAACTGTACTATGTTCATCGTGCATACAGCTGCAGTCATTACAGATGGGTAGAATCCCAAAGCTACGCACAGGGTGGTAGGCACTAGGTGGAATTAGGAGGAGCCAGAATGCCCTGCAACACAGCAGTGGCAAAGCCTGCTCTTGTTTTGGAGTATAAAGGTAGGTGGTAGTGTTTAGTGAAGGTATGCACCGAACTCCAAGTGGCTGCCTCCAAAATATCT
Source organism: Protopterus annectens (assembly GCF_019279795.1). Lineage (NCBI taxonomy): Eukaryota > Metazoa > Chordata > Ceratodontiformes > Protopteridae > Protopterus > Protopterus annectens. The sequence continues at coordinate 1,045,509,897 of NC_056732.1, forward strand.
TTGGTAGGAACTCCTCTGAGGAAGGCTGTAGAGGTAGCTGTGACCCTTGTGGAGTGGGATCGGATGCCTGTAGGCACAGATTTACCATGAAAGGAGTAACAAAAACGTATGCAGTGGCCTATCCATTTTGAAATTGTCTGTTTGGAAATTGGCTTCCCTTGAGCTCCTACAGCATGGGACACAAAGAGTTGTTCTGATTTCCTGAACGGCTTTGTTCTGTCCAAATAGTAACGCAGCTGTCTATGGATGTCTAAGGAATAAAGCAGCCTTTCCCCTTTGTTTTGAGGATTGGGGTAAAAGGTAGGTAAGTGTATGGCCTGATTTAAAGCTACCCTGGATACTACCTTAGGCATAAATGACAGGTTGGTTCGTAGGGAAACCCTGTCCTGATGGAAGATGAGAAAGGGCTGCACAGCCATGAGGGCTTGTAATTCCGAGACCCTACGAGCTGAGGTAATTGCCAGAAGGAAAGCTGTTTTCCAGGACAAATATTGCAAATCTGTTGAGGCAGCTGGTTCAAAGGGAGGCAATGTTAATTTTTCCAGTATGTAATTAAGATCCCAGGCTGGGATTGGTTGTTTCCTTGGAGGTCTTATATTCTTAGCCCCTCTGAGGAACTGTCTTAAGAGTGGGTGAGAGAATAAGGGTGGATCAGTGTTGTATTCTGCAGAAATGGCTGAGGCATGGATTTTAATGGAGGAAAATGACAGTCCACTGTTCAGCAGTTCAGTTAGGTACTATAATATCTGAGGCAAATTCAGTTTTCTAGGATCCTGGTCTCTTTTCTCATTCCAAGCACAAAACCGTTTCCATTTTGCGGAGTAAGCTTTTCTAGTAGATTGCCTTCTGGCTTCCAAAATGACATCCTGTACCTCCTTGGAGAGAAGGGTCTGTTGTGGTGTTAAGGAATTTTCCATGCAGCCAGATTGAGTGTTTTCAGCTGACTGTGAAGAGTTTTGCAGCTGTGCTGAGTCAGAAGGAGAGGCATTAGAGGTAGGGTCCAGGGAGGAGAATGTGTTAGGCTCTTCAGGAGTGGATACCAGTGTTGTCTTGGCCAGTCTGGAGCAATCAGTATCATCTTTGGTCTGTCTATTCTTGTTTTCAAAAGCACCTTGGTCAGTAGAGGAAGAGGTGGAAAGGCGTAAACTGTCCGTGCTGCCCAACTGAAAGAAAGGGCATCCACTCTCCAGGCCTTTGGATGAAATGCCCTTGAGCAGAACTTTGTCAATTGGTGATTTTTGTGGGAGGCAAAGAGATCTATGTCTGGCCTTCCCCAGGCTTGGATTATCTTTGTAAACACTTGAGGATGCAACTTCCATTCGTGAGGGTCTGTCATATTTCTGCTTAGATTGTCTGCCAGCGTGTTTTCTATACCTGGCACGTACTGTGCTTGAAGCTCGATTTGCCATTCTAGAGCCCTGTTCCAAAGTGACATGGCCAGCCTGCACAGGGGTTATGAATGTGTTCCTCCCTGTTTGTTTATGTACCACATTACTGTGGTGTTGTCTGTTCTTATTAATAATTGCCCTGGATGCAGGAGGTACTTGAAAGCTGTAATTGCATTTATCACTGCTAGCATTTCCTTTTGATTGATGTGAAGGTGCTTTTCCTTTTGGGACCATTTGCCCTGAATGCACCTGTCTGTCATGTGTGCCCCCCCAGGCGTAGTCTGAGGTGTCTGTTGTGATGACTTGATTTGCTTGAGGCTTTTTGAATGGTAGACCTGTGTTCGTTTGGCATGCTTGAGCCCACCATAGAAATTCCTTTTGTAAACATGGAATTAGTGGTATTATTGTTTCCAAACTGTGGCTGTGTTGAGACCATAGGTTTTTTAGGTACCATTGAAGTTTCCTCATATGCAACTTTGCACATGGGATTAGAAGAAAGCAAGATGCCATGAATCCCAGAGCCTGCAGGATTTTCCTTGCAGTTAGCCTGGTACAATTTGCTAGTATCTTGAAGTACTGAGTTAGTTGCCCCTGTTTTTCTGGCGTAAGATAGGCCATCTGGGTGTTTGTGTCCAAGTTGGCACCCAGGAAAATTATTTTCTGAGATGGTGTTAGCCTGGATTTCTCTTTGTTGACTGTGTATCCCAGAGAATTCAATAACTGTTACATAAGCCAGATGCTCCAGAAGTATGTGCTTGCTGTCCGCTTGGATCAGGCAGTCGTCCAAATATGAGTATATTTGTATCCCTTGAAGTCTGCAGTAGGCAATTACTGATGCCAGGCATTTCGTGAATACTCTGGGCGCAGTAGATAAGCCAAAGGGCAATGCAGAGAATTGATAGTGGATTGAAACTGCAAGAAATCGGAGGTATCTTCTGCAGCTTTGTCTGATTGGGACATGCAGGTATGCCTCCTTGAGGTCCAATGTTACCAGCCAAGACCCCTTGCCCAGCATGGGAAGAAGCTGCTGTAAGGTGAGCATCTTGAATTTTGGTACTAGTAGAAATGTGTTTAGGATGGATAAGTCCAAAATGGGTCTCCAATCAGTTCCCTTCCTTGGTACCAGGAATAGTCTGGAATAAAAACCTTGACCTTGCTCGTGAGTAGGTACCTCTTGAATAGCTTTCATGTCCATGAGCTTTGAAATTTGTATTTGAGCCTCTGCCCTTTGATTGTGTGGCAGGTTTGGCATGCCTCTCATTTTTGGAAGAGTGTGAAAATGAAATCTGTAGCCTCTGTTTATAATGTCCAGGATCCATTTGTCTTTGTGACAATATGCCAATTTTTTGAAAATAATGCCAGCTTTCCTCCCAAGGGTGCTGCCACTTGAGCCTTGTTTGGCATGCAAAAGAGAAAGTCATTGGGTTTGTTTTCTGTATTGCTGTGCATTGTCTTCGCCACCTCTTGATGCTGGAGGTTGCCATTGTCTGCCTCTATATGATCCTTGAGATTGTCCTCTGCCCCTTCCGCGTCTGTATCTACCTCTTTGGGGCTTGTCCGTGGCTGGAAAGGACCATTTTTTTGTAGGCCAATTTCTACTAAAACGTGGTGGTTGTACCTGTAGAAAAGCCTTAACAGTTTGCATAGATTTAGCTTTTTCTTCCATTTTCCTTAGTATTTCCTCAGCATTAGTACCAAATAATACATCCTTTTGTAAAGGAGCATCTAGTAATTTAGCTTTGGCATGATCAGGCAGGGTTTGTTCCCTAAGCCAGGCATGTCTACGAATGACTGATCCTGTAACTGCAGCTCTACTTGAGGCCTCTAGAGCATCATAACCACATTGCAAGGTGTGCTTACCCACTTGTTCTGCACTATGCATCATATCCTGCAACTCCTTCAGATCTGGTTGTTCAGGTTGTGACATTTTATTCTTTAATTGTGATAACAGAAACTGCTGATATTTAAGCATATGGAACTGACAATTTAAGGCCCTCATGGCTAGAGTGGCCGAGGTATATACCTTTTTTCCTCACCTTTCTAAGGATCAAGACTCTCTTTCGGAAGGTAATGGATTCTTAGCAGTAGAGGCCTTCATTCCCTTGGGACCTTGAGAAATGGTTTCTGGATCAGCATTATGGCTTTTGTAAAGAAATTGGTGTGAGTTAGGAACTCTGTGGTACCTATCAGGCTTGACTGGGGTTGGAGGCAGGGAATCCGGATTAAGGCAAGCCTCCGAATAAACATCATCAAGTATGTCCAAGACAGGAGGTATCGCCAGAGGTCTGTGCTGAGGTAGCAGAAGAAATTCCCTAAGCCTTTTCTTTGAATCTGAAAAATCCTGGCCTTCCCAATGGAAGTGTTCCCTCAAGGTATGCAAGGTTTCCCCGAATGAGAAATCCTCTGGGGGGGATACAGAAGGAATGGACTGTTCTGCATCAGAATCTTCAAAAGGGGAGTACGAATGCTCCTCTTCATCAGAATGTTCTGAAATAATGGATCCCTGGTCAGAAGAGGGAGATTCTTCCTCCACTCTGGGTCTCTTGTCCGGTGGGGGTTGGGAACCCCTGATAAGAGTAATTAAATCCTCAGCCATTTTGAGCATCTGCTTTTTAGGCATGGGGCCTATAGATGGGCCCTGTGCAACAGGCCTCTGGGAGTGCATGGCTGATTTAGACTTAGTAAAGGCCTTGATGGAAAAGGAAGAAGAAGGTCTGAAGACACCATGGGTGGAAGTAGATCTGTCCACATTAAGAGGCTCAACACTCACAGTGGCTTCGGAAGCTGTAGTCAGGGTGTGGGCCGAGGAACTTGAGGTCTCGGTTACAGAGGACACTGCCAGAGAAGTGTCGTCAGTAGTCAGGGGCTGCGTAGGCGCCTCACTGAGAACCGGACCACGTGTAGCCGGTTTTGGCGTGGTGTCGGTGGAGACCGCGGGCCTAGCGTGTCGGTCTTTGTCCTTGCGTTTTTTGGACAAAACGGTAGTCGGAGTCTCCGGCGACATTTTATAGTTAAAAGCTTTACCAAAAAAGTGCAGGGCGAACTCCGCCCGACGCTTAATAGTGCGTTTATTAAAGGTAGCACAAAAGCGACAGCCCGAGACGTCGTGGTCTGGGCCTAAACAAGGAATACAGAGGGAATGGAAACCCTTATGCGGTATTTGCTTCCCACAAGAAATACAATTGTTAACTTTGTCTGACATCGGTCTGAGGCAAGAAAAGTTTCCCCAACGGGGTACTTAGCTTTAAAGACTTTGGATTCCAAACTTTCGTAATTTCAGGAGCTGGCCGATCGGCACTTGCGAACTGCTTCTGCTTCGGGCACCGCTCGGCAAAAAAGACTGAAGAAAATGGCGTCGGCTGTGTCTTATATACCCCTGTCGCACTGATGTCAGGGAAGAAGGCGACAACAACCGACGCTGGACCAAGACTTTGGAATTCGGCCGACCGAGGACCCACCTGACGGCAGGAGAACCCATCTGTAATGACTACAGCTGTATGCACGATGAACATCCTGGACTGCAGCTGTATGAGCACTCAAACATCTACATTTATGGTAGGTACAAAACTGTACTATGTTCATCATGCATGCAGCTGCAGTCATAACAGATGGGTAGAATCCCAAAGCTAAGTAAGGGTGGTAGGCACTAAGTGGAACTAGGAGGGGCTAGGATGCCCTGCAGGACTGCTGTGGCAAAGCCCGCTCTAGATTTTGAGTAGAGTGGGAGGTGATAGTGCTTGGAGAAAGTGTGCACTGAACTCCAGGTGGCTGCTTCCAAAATGTCCTTGGTAGGGACCCTCCTGAGGAAGGCTGCAGAGGTAGCTGTGGCTCTGGTGGAGTGGGATCTGATGCATGCAGGCACAATTTTTCCATGAAATGAGTAACAAAAGCGTATGTAGTGGGCTATCCATTTTGAAACTGTCTGTTTGGAAATAGCCTTTCCCCGAGCACCTGCTGCATAGGACACAAAGAGTTGCTCAGATTTCCTGAATGGCTTTGTTCTGTCCAAATAGTAACGAAGTTGTCTGTGAATGTCCAAGGAATGTAGTAGTCTTTCCCCTTTGTTTTGTGGATTAGGATAAAAGGTAGGTAAGTGGACAGTCTGATTCAAAGCTACACTGGATACTACCTTTGGCATAAAGGTAGGGTTGGTTCATAAGGAAACTCTGTCCTGATGGAAAATGATGAATGGTTGCACAGCCATGAGGGCCTGTAGCTCCGAAACCCTGCGTGCTGAGGTGATAGCCAGAAGAAAGGCTGTTTTCCATGACAAGTACTGTAACTCTGGTTGAAGAAGCTGGCTCGAATGGAGGAAGGGTCAGCTTTTCCAATACGAAGTTGAGGTCCCAAGCAGGGACTGGTGGTTTCCTTGGGGGTTTTATATTCTTTGCCCCTATGAGGAACTGCCTTAAGAGAGGGTGAGAGAATAAAGGAGGATCTGTGCTGTATTGAGCAGAAATGGCTGAAGTGTGGATCTTGGAGGAGAAGGAAAGTCCATTGTTTAACATCTCAGCTAGGTACTGTAAAACTTGAGGTATATTTATTACCCAAGGATTCTGTCCCTTTTCTTGATTCCAGGCACAAAATCGCTTCCATATGGCGGAGTAGGCCTTTCTAGTAGAGGGTCTTCTGGCCTCCTAGATGACATCCTGCACCTCCTTGGAGAGGAGAAACTGTTGGGAAATCAAGGAATTCTCCATGCAACTAGATTTAGAGTTTTGAGATTGCTGTGAAGGGTGTTGTAGTTGTGCTGGGACAACAAAAGAGGGACTAGAGGTAGGATCCATGGTAGGGAATGTGTCAGGCTCTTCAGGAGCGGATACCAGTGTTGTCTTGGCCAGTCTGGAGCAATGAGAATCATTTTCGGCCTCTCAGCTCTGGCTTTCAATAGAACTTTGGGCAGCAGAGGAAGAGGCGGGAAGGCATAGACTGTCAATGTTGCCCAATTGAAGGAAAGTGCGTCCACTTTCCAGGCCTGTGGATGATAGGTCCTTGAACAAAATTTTTTCAGCTGGCAATTTCTGTGGGTAGCAAAGAGATCTAGGTCTGGCTGTCCCCATGCCTGAGTTATCTTTGTGAAAACTTGAGGATGCAACTTCCATTTGTGTGGATCTGTCATATTTCTGCTTAGGTTGTCTGCCAGTGTGTTTTCCTTCCCTGGCAGGAATTGTGCCTGTAGTTGAATTTGCAATTCCAGTGCTGTGTTCCATAGGGTCATGGCTTGCCTGCACAGGGGGTATGAATGAGTTCCCCCCTGTTTGTTTATGTACCACATCACTGCGGTGTTGTCTGTCCTTATCAATAGCTGGCCTGGATGCAGTAGGTCTTTGAAGGTCATAATAGCCTTTTGCACGGCTAGCATTTCCTTTTGGTTGATGTGAAGGTGCTTCTCGTTTCGGGTCCATTTTCCCTGAATGCACTGATCTGTCATGTGTGCTCCCCAGGCGTAGTCTGAGGCATCTGTTGTGATGATTTGAGTTGCTTGAGGTACACAGAAAGGGAGACCTGCGTTTCTTTGGCAAGCTTGAGTCCACCACAAATTCCTTTTGAAGGCATGGAATGAGTGGTATAATTGATTCCAAGCTGTGGCTGTGTTGAGACTATAAGTTTTTCAGGTACCATTGAAGTTTCCTCATATGCAGCTTTGCAAATGGGATTAGTAGGATGCAAGATGCCATGAATCCCAGAGCCTGCAGGACTTTCCCTGCAGTTTGCCTGGTGTAAGTTGCCATTTTTCTGAAGTATTGAGACAGTTGCCCTTGCTTGTCTGGCATGAGGTAGGCCATCTGGGTGGTTGTATCCAAGCTGGCACCCAGGAAAATTATTTGTTGAGAGGGTATTAGTTTTGATTTCTTTTTGTTGACTGTGTATCCCAGGAAGTTCAACAGTTTTATTACAAACGCCAGGTGCTGCAGTAGTATGTCCTTGCTGTCCACTTGGATCAGGCAGTCGTCCAGATATGGGTAGATTTGTATCCCTTGTAGTCTGCAGAAGGCGATTACTGATGCCAGGCATTTCGTAAACACTCTGGGTGCAGTAGATGAGCCAAAGGGCAATGCAGAGAATTGGTAATGGGTTGAACCTGCAAGAAATCTGAGGTATCTTCTGCAATCTTGTCTGATAGGGACATGCAGGTATGCCTCCTTGAGGTCCAATGTAACCAGCCAAGACTCTTTGCCCAGCATGGGAAGAAGCTACTGTAATGTGAGCATCTTGAATTTTGGCACCTGTAGATATGTGTTTAGGATGGATAGGTCTAAGATAGGTCTCCAATCTTTGTCTTTCCTTGGTACCAGGAATAGTCTGGAATAAAACCCTTGACCTTGTTCTTTTGCAGGTACCTCTTGAATTGCTTTCATGTCCATGAGAGCTGAAACTTGTTTTTGTGCCTCTGCCCTTTGATTTTGTGGCAGGTTTGGCATGCCTCTCATTTTTGGAAGGGTGTGAAAGTGGAACCTGTAGCCTCTGTCTATAATGTCGAGAATCCATTTGTCTTTTGTAACAATATGCCAATTTTTTGAGAATAATGTCAGTTTTCCGCCCAAAGGTGCTGCCATTAAAGCTTTGCTTGGCAGGTGTAGGGGGAAGTCATTGTGTCTGTTTTCTAAAAGACTGTGATCTATCTTCTGCACCTCTTGGAGTTGGTGCTTGCCACTGTCTGGCTCTGAAAGATCCTTGAGGTTGCCCTCTACCCCTTGGGCGCCTGTCTCTGCCCCTTTGAGGTCTGTCCGTGGCTGGAAAGGACCAATTTTCTGAAGGCCAGTTTCTGCTGAAACGTGGAGGCTGTACCTGCAGGAAATATTTCACTGTTTGCATTGATTTCGCATTTTCCTCCATTTTCTTTAGCACCTCCTCAGCTTTAACACCAAACAATACATCTTTTTGAAGAGGTGCATCTAATAATTTAGCTTTGACATGATCTGGTTAGGTTTGCTCTTTGAGCCAAGCATGCCTACGTATAACAGACCCCGTAACAGCAGCTCTACATGAGGCCTCTAAAGTATCAAAACCACACTGCAAGGTATGTTTACCCACTTGCTCTGCACCATGCAACAAATCCTGCAACTCTTTTAAATCTGGTTGTTCTGGTTGTGTCATCTTGCTTTTCAGCTGAGATATCAAAAACTGTTGATACTTTAACATATGGAACTGACAGTTTAATGCCCTCATGGTTAAAGTGGCCGAGGTGTACACCTTTCCCCCCCCACCTTTCTAAAGCTCTGGAATCTCTCTCTGTAGGTAATGGGTTTTTAGCAGTAGAGGCCTTAATTCCCTTGGGACCCTGTGAAATTGTTTCTGGGTCAGCAGTATGGCTTTTATATAGGAACTGGTGGGAATCAGGAACCCGATAATACCTGTCTGGTTTAACAGGAGCTGGAGGCAAAGAATCTGGATTAAGGCTGGCTTCTGTGTACACATCATCCAATATATCTAAAACAGGAGGGATAGCCAGAGGCCTATGCTGAGGGAGCAGAAGAAATTCCCTGAGCCTTTTCTTGGAGTCTGAGTAATCTTGGCCTTCCCAATGAAAGTGTTCCCTCAATGTATGCAGGGTTTCCCCAAAAGAGAAGTCCTCAGGGGGGGGAGACCGAGGGAATAGACTCCTCTGCATCAGAGTCTTCGAAAGGAGAATAGGCATAATCCTGGTCCTCAGATAGTTCTGAGGTAATAGAAGCTTGATCTGAGGAAGGGTAGTCTTCCTCTAATCTGGGCCTTTTGTCAGAGGGGGGTTGAGAACCCCTGATAAGAGTAATCAAATCCTCAGCCATTTTAAGCATCTGTTTTTTAGGCATGGTGCCTTGAGAGGGGGTCTGAGGAACCTGTTTTTTGGTTTTCATGGCTGCTTTGGATTTAGTGAAGACTTTAATAGAGAAGGAGGAAGGCCTGAAGACCCCTTGAGAAATGGAAGGCCTGTCTAAATTCTGAGTTTCCCCGCCAGAAGTGGCGTCAGGATCTGTAGTAGGAATGGGGGCCGAGGGGCCTCCGACCTATGGTACTGAAGACACCGGTAATGCATTTTCATTGGTAGTCAGGGGCTGATTACCGGAGAACCGGTAGTCGGCCTTAGCGTGGTTTCAGTAGGTGGTGCGGACCTTGAATGTCTGTCCTTATCTTTGTGTTTTTTGTTCAAAACTGGAGTTGGAGTATCCGACGACATAATATAATTAAATTTTTTGCCGAAAAAGTGAAGGGCGATCTCCGCCCGACACTTAATAGTGCGTTTATTGAATCTAGCACAGAAACGGTAGGCCGAGACATCGTGGTCTGGGCCTAAGCAAAGTATACAGAAAGAGTGGAAATCCTTATGCGGTATTTGCTTCCCACAAGAAATGCAATTATTAACTTTGTCTGACATCAGTCTGAGGCAAAAAAAGTTTCCCCAATGGGGTACTTAGTTTTCAAAAAGACTTCGGCTGAAATACTTTCGTAAATCTCAGGAGCTGGCCGACCGGCACTTGCGAACTGCTTCTGCTTCGGGCACCGTGCGGCAAGAAAGACTGGGGAACATGGCGTCGGCTGCCTCTTTTATACCCCTGCCGCGCTGACGTCAGGGAAGAAGCAACGACAACCGACGCCGGACCTAGACTTTGGAATTCGGCTGACCGAGGACCCGCCTGACGGCAGGATAACCCATCTGTTATGACTGCAGCTGTATGCACGATGAACATCACCCCAGCAGTGCAAGGCTATAATGCCTTCCACACATTTAAACCAGCTACTACACAAGCATGGACTAAAGGTGGCAGTGTCTCAATTTACATCAAAAATAAAAATATACTTCAAGGCTAGTCAAATAGGGCAATGCACTTGAGCTTCTCCACGTTCAAATCACCACAGGCAAAATTCCATACCACTTCCTTGCAAGCTATAGCTCCCACTCTGTAACCCAGTAAACCCATAACATGTATTTCAGTTTAATGAAAACACTCACCATTCAACTCAATACCACAGCCATGGGCGACTTCAACTACCCTACTATTAACTGGGAATTAGCCGTTTCCCTTAGACCAATCGGCTACCACACTATCTCTCAGTATATTCCACTTTTTGTTATACTACTACCATGACAAAGTCCCAAAGCATCCCAATCATCTGGTGATACACTGCAGAACATTTAGTGCTGGGGTGTTAGCAGTACAAAAATATTTCTTCCAGTGGAAAATGGAATGATTTCTTGAGCAATAATCCTGCATACTAATGCAAAAGTCGCTGCATCATGCTGCAAATCTGAGTAAAACGTTTAAAGCGCTATGTTGCAACAGACACAGAAAGTGGGTCTTAAAACATTCTCCCAAATGAAATAAGGGCTATTTTTTATCAAATGCACTTCTACTGCAAGTTTAATCAACATTTCCGCCAACTAGCTTATGGTAATAATTCTGTCCTATTTTGGGGGCTCTTGATACACATGTCTGAACCAGGGCAAAATGCACCAGACTTTCAAAATCTGTGGATATCTGTAGAAATTATTGGTCTGGTACAGCTGATGGAATGGGTATGAAGCTCATTACAAAGTAAATGTTACAAAACCCTTTGAACATTGGTCCTGGGTACTGAATACAAAATACTGCATCAAGCACTGTATTTCACTGAATCCGTACTTTTTACTTCCTTACTTAGTATTTTCAAGGTACTCAAAATAACTGCAGAAACTACACCTTGAATGGTTATCAAAACTTAAATGTAAATAAAGAGGCAAACAGACAATGATAAGTGATGCATACACTTACAAAACTGCAACTTACTGCTGGTCACCTTTTATTAAGCTAATTTCCTCTACTGGTAAATTCTCTCAGAAATCAATGCATCTCAAAATGGTCTGAACAACATGCATCATTCTTTGGATCATCCTTAAATCTAAATGAACATGTCTGTCTCATTCTCATGAACCTCGTAGGACAATTTAATTTAATCATTTCAGAATTAATCATGTTCCTCTTACTTAAACCAAGATGAATGATTGATCCACAGAGACCAACACAGTCCTTAGAACTCCAAGAACTATAAAGCCAGAATCCCTTCGGCCAATACTTTCCTGACGTATAATTGAATAAAAGTTTTAAGCAGCCTGCATATGGTAATGTAAGAAAAGCCCTTACCATTCTCTGCTAGGGGGGCCAAGACTTCAAAAATCATCTCCTTTTTTTCATGTTCGGTTTGCTTTTTGAAAATCTGTACAAGAACTTCTGCAACGTTTGTAGAAGCAAACTGCTCTTTGCTTGACTCTGTTAAGTAAGCAAGAAAAACAAATCATTAATTAAACCCCACTAAAAGAGCACATTATGAGGTAGTATTAAAAAAAAATTAATAAAAACAAAATATTAATATTTCACTGAACAAATACTATACGCCAAAAGCAAAAATGATACATTATCACTTTTGATTAAAAGGCAACATCAAAGAAAAAAACAACCTTAATGTAGTCTAAATTACTTACCATAACAACATTAAAGTTTGACATGGCTGTAATGCACCCATCTGCATAATGCACAGTCTACTACTTTTTTTTTTTTTTTTAATTTAAACAGACTTGAAAAAAATACTATGACCTATTCATGCATGAACACACATGGGCAAACAAGAAAAACAAAACAGGAGTACGGTGGGACTAAAAACTGGAATTATGCCAAAAGTCTAGCAATGCTTTAAAAACTATCCCCCTGATTCAGTAAATTTGCTGCAGGAATTGCTTATTCCTGCATGGAAGCGACAGTTTAGGAGCCACACGACAGTGTGCCATGGATAGTAATGAAGGCGCGCTGCCTGAACTCCTACACAGACACAGAGCGTGGACGAGTGCAGTGGGCGGGTCTGAGAGCAGAGCTCTCACAATATACATGCATCCACAGTCAAGAACAGCAGCGTAGTTATTATAATGAGCGAGACCGCTCAAAGGGGGTTGCATACCCCAGCAACACCCCCCCCAAGTTTATGAGAGCAATATTTAAAATATAATAATGTAAACAACTAAATTTTTTTATCAAACAGATTAAATTTAACTGTAAGTGTGCAGGTTTGCCTGTTGCTTAGCTATGTATACTGTAGATTAAATGGTACAAGAAGATAAATATCAAGATACATGCAAATAAAACACTGCAATAGTGTAGTGGTCAGAGCATTTGCCTTACGAGCAGTCATTCCCAGTTCGAGTCTCACCCAGCACTTTCCATTTCCCATGTCAAATCACTTTATAAACAATATCTGTTGCTGTATAACCTACTAAATAACACATGTTTGTGAACTGGAGTACTGCATTAAATGCAGACATGAGGTGTCATTGTAATAATGATGTAAAATCCACAGATAAACACAAGTGCCCCATACAGTATATGTACACATGAGTCAGGGATACAAATCGAAGGTATAATGTGTCATGAATGATAAATCCAAAGAGTGTCCAAATCCACCACCTTCCCAAGAACCATGTTACATTTCTGTCTAAATTAGTGTGAGGGTAAGCACTATTAAGCAGTAGTTAGCGGGAGTAAGCATATTTAAGCAGTAGTAAGCAGGTTTAAGCCTATTTGCGCGGGAGTAAGCAATGCGCACACAGGTTAAGCAATATTGAAGCTAACTCTCTCTACGCATATTTAACTGGAATTTACCATTGCTTACCGGCACGCAAACCCACTTACAATTAATTAAAAGTGCCTTAATCACTCTGTATGCAACAGCCGTTGTTCTGCCCAGCAACAAAATAAACAGCCCTTGCAGGTCTTGAACCCAGGACCCTGTACACTATAGTCACAGTAGTTAACCAGTAAGCCATTACAACAGTACATAAGACTGAGGTATCACCAAACAGATCCTCATTATAGAAATATTAAACTTAACATGTAAAAGGAATTTATATACAGTTTTATGTTGTATAACCTATTACATAACATCAATATGTGAACTCGAGTACTGCATTAAGTCCAGATATGAGGTGTCATTCTAATAAAGTGTTGAAATCCCTTAATAAACACAAGGACCTCATACAGTGTACGTACACATGAATCATGGATCAAAAACACATATATAACATGTAATGAATAATAAATCAATGCCAAACAGCAAATAGTATGCAACTTAAAAATTAGGCAACGCTAAGCATTGCATAGCCCTGCTTACTAGGTGTAAGCAATGCGTAGGCCAGCTAAATGAGTTTGCCCATTGGTATACCCCTTTAAGCAATGCCAACCTTAGCTAAGCAGGTTTGCTCATAGCTTAGCATCTTCAAAACCATCCAATCACGGCAAAGTGTGAGAACTCGGCCCTATTTAAACCCACCCATTTAAACATCTCATAACTGGTTGCAGCTTCCTCCTGTAGGCACTATGACCAGTGTGGTAGAAGGAGTGCACTTTCGGTTGCAGTGCTGGGGCATCCAGGAGTCCAAAGTCATGGCAGGACTCCTTGCTAAAGACCATGACCAGAGACTGCTGCAGGGCCAGTACCAGGGTTCCCAATATAAAGTAGAAGCCTGGGACCATCTCGCCCTCATGACCTTACCAGTGCCACTGGCATACCTCGAACTGGTGAGCAGGTCAGACATCACTATGCCGACCTGAAGCGGAGAAAGGGCTCTTAGATCAGTGGATCCAATAAGTTAGGTGGATGGGGGATGTCCCAGCCGTGTGTAAGTATCAGTCTACTACCTGTTTAATAATTGCCAGCTCATGTATATTATGGATAGGTATGGCTAAAAATTCCTCTTATGTCTTTGACAGCAGCAGATGAGCAGGCTGTGAACCGGGAAGCCCATGCCTGTAGATTGCAGAGGTTGCATCGTGAGGCAGGTTAGTAATACTCTTGCATGTACTGTCATAAGAAATTAATCTAAAAGTAGTAGACAGTTAATTGCCAGTATAAAACCTGTATTGTTTAAGGCATGTACTGAATACACCAGACAAAATTGCAGGAAGAGTCTCATATAGGATGTATGTAAATAAAAGGTTAACAGCCTGACAATAAAGGTCTACCTGCTGGACTGCTTGTGTTTACTCTGGTATCATCTGGTAATGTAGTGCTGCAATCTCTTAATAGTACTGTTGTATTAAGCACTGTTACCCACACTGTGCTACAAAAATAAAATGCGTAGGAATGTCTGTATATGACTGCTGTAATCACAAGAGGTCATATTGTACAACTGAAACAGACTTAGACAGAAAACAGTGAAAAGATAGACAACATATTCCAAATAGCACACTCAAATGAGACCTGTTGTATTTTTAGCACACATAGCCATGGTAGGAATCCTGGGACTGGTAGTAAGTTGTATGCAGAATCATACACCACAACTGTACAGATTTGTCCAGAATGTCAAGTTAATTGGCCCATATCCGCTGCCTGCCACCCTGTCCCCCTGGCAAATCAGTGGGATGATCCCAGACGTTTAGGCAGCAAAAAATGACGTACAACTGATTGTCAGACATCTATAAGAACAAACCTGACACTCTAGCAACTCAACAAAATGTTATGAGAGTAATAAGCAAAGTATGTCCCATCTCCACCCCCATGTCGTGAAGCTATGACCAGAGTGTGTGCAGTAACAGAGTGAGATGTATGAGCATAATAATAATGTGGAGTCTGGTAATATGTGTGGCAATACTCAGGTAGTGCTAACAAACATTAACCCCCCACAGGTCTGTCAGATACGAAAACTGTGCCTAGAAATAAAAGATTGAAATTCTGGACTGGTACTGTTTACACTGGTATTGTTTGGCATTGTTAGTGTTGCAGTTTCTTTGAATAATAAGGTATTATTTATCACTGTCATCCACACTGTGCTACATAATAAAACTGTCTTAGAAACCCCGTATAAGAGTGTTGTAATTACAAGGTCAGATTGTAAAACCACGGGAGACTTATAGACAGAAATCAGGGAAGAGAGAGACAGCAGTATCTAAATAGCACACTCAACTGATGTACACTGTTTTATTTTTAGCAGACATAGCCATGGTTCGAATCCTGGGAGTGGTAGTAAGCAGTATAAAGACTCATACCCCTCAACTGTACAGATTTGTCCAGAATGTCCAGTTAATTGGCCCATATCTGCTGGCTGTTACCCTGTCCTCCTGGCATATCAGCGTGCTAATCTCTGCCATGTAGGCAGCATTTAATGTCATATACCTGACTGTCAGGCCTGTAAATATTTGGAAAATGTCTATGAAAACATACCTGTCATTGTACAACTCATCACAGGTTTATGAGGGCAATAGTCAAAATATGTCTCGGTGTCACTTGCATGTTGTCAAGACATGCCCAGAGTGTGTGCAATAAGAGATGGACAGGTATGTGCATAACAACAACCTGCAATCTGGGAATATGCGTAAGAAACAGTCAGGTAGTGTTAACAAACAATACCTCCACAGGTGTACCAAGTAAGAGACGTATACTGCAGGTAAAACTCAGTTCATTTATATAGTTGTCTACATCCATACCACTGTCCAAACTAAGGCCATACAGTAGTGTAATAATACCTGTAAGGTACAGATCACAGCACTGACTAGGAAAGCAATGAGAACTACAGGGATATACAAGTTATTAATTAACACCCCCCCCACCACCACCATATCTGCAACAATAACACACAACTCAATCGGTATGTGCACTATTAAATCTACTGTTGGGACATATGTCCTATTGTTTGATAAATATTTAAATTTATTTCTATGCATGTGCCATGTTGAAATACTCCCACATTGGTGGCATGCTGCCATCAATGTACCTGCATGCTGCTGTAATGGCCACTGTGGTTCCATATATGCATGCTGTTATACCTAACCCTGGAATCTGTTGACTATGACTAACCCACATATGTTGTACAATTGAAACACCATAGCATGTTTAAGAAGGCCGGTCCCAGCGGACACACCTCTCCCACCTCATCTGGCTGTGGCACCAGGCACCAGCACATCTGGGACCCACCCCGGGACCTCCTCGTCCGCTGGTCCTGCACCACCAAAAAAAAAAGGGCAATCTGTTCCCAAAAAAAAAAATCTCGCCCATACATAGCTGTCCATTTTGCACACTTGTCCACTGGACACATGCAATCTGGTCTAATTCGGTTCACAACATATTATTGTTGTCCTCACCCTTCTCTCAGGGGTACGAGTGTCCAAATTTACCTCCAAATCAGTGTATATGCATAGCTGTTAAGAATAAATGGGTAGCTATGGACCTTCCCTACACCCATCCTGCATATCCCTAGCTATTTTCCATGTTTTTCCCTCTCTGTGCCTCTTTTTCACCACTTTCCTATCAACAGTTTTTCATTTCTTTTAAAGAAATTAGTGCAGGGGTAAACGGGAGTAACCACTTTTAAGCAGCAGTAAGCATGTTTAAGGTGGTTTGTGTGGGGGTAAGCAATGCCTACACAGGTTAAGCAAATTAGAAGTTAACTGAGTATAAGACACTGTAACCGGAAGTTAGCAGTGCTTACCTTTGCACAAACCTGCTTACAACTGCTTAAAAGTGTCTTAATCACTCTGTATCGAATGGCCCTTGTTCTGCCCAGCAACAAAATAAACAGCCTTTCCATGGCACGAACCCAGGACCCTGCACAACATAGCCAAGGTGATTTACCACTAAGCCATGTAAGATATACAAAACTCTGATGTTTTCACAAACATATCATCCAGCACAGTCATTCAACAGTACAGGAAATGTGCTTATACATGTGGGTGTATGTGTGTGTATATACAGATATATATCTAAAGATGAAAAGAGAACATAACAAATATATATGACCAAAGGCACTGTTAATGGTGGTGAGGGGGCCCAAGCTAAATACCTCTTGTAAGTATTATCCCCCCCCCCCCACACACACACACACACACACACACACACACACACACACACACACACACACACACACACACAGCCAAAAAGATCTGCCCTGCAACACAATACCAACTGTTGCAAGCCCCATACGCAGGACCCTACACAAGGACACACAAGACATTAACAGTAATCGATCCCACCTGTATGATGTCAGGATGGTATCAATAACATATCACTCAGTACAATCTAGCTACCATAGGGAATGTACAATGTGGAAGCAATAAACATCCCAAAAATACATATATACACATACACACACACACACACATATATGCAAATATATATAGATATATATATATATACATATATATGTATATATATATATATATATATATATATATATATATATATACACACACACACACACACATATGTATATATAAATATATATATATATGAATATATATATATATATATATATATATAGATATATATATATGCAACTACACATACACACACATAGATATATATAGGAAGATATACATTTAGAGGGTGCGAAGCATACTGAACAGCCAGTATACCTACAGTTGCCACCTTTTCAAATGGACAGTGTATGATTCACTCATACAAAAGACAATTGTTGCCTGAAACATATACCCACAGAGAAGTCAAAGAATATGACACCACACACAGGTTTGCATACATAAAAAAGGTTTATTTGTGCACTATTACAGTTGTATATGCCATGTCATATAGCTGTTAAGACTTTAAAATACATACTAACTGACTAATGCAACTCTCAAGCAGATCATTTTATACAGTAATCCGAAAGCATAACAGTTAGTTATGTACTCACCATAACGATCGATGTATGTGGTCCATCTCACCTACATTCCTTACTCATGGGTTCGGAGCCGAGAATCAACTCTGACTCGGCCAAATTTCTCTAGCACGAAGTCTCTAATTGGCTGGGCTAACCCGGTATCCCAAGATGCACCTCGCCCTAGCCCCAGATCTTGTTTGCAATCATACCAATCATAACCCATGCTCAATCTCACTGGAAGAAATTCCAGCCAGATAAGGGAAAAAATCACTGACCTTGAAGGGTCCACAGAGCTAATATTCCTCCAAATCCTCTAGGAAGGGGGCAGGTGGGAGGGTACGTAGGAATGTAGGCGAGATGGACCACATACATCGATCGTTATGGTGAGTACATAACTAACTGATGTTATGTGGTCCTATCTTGCCTACATTCCTTACTCACGGGACAGAGTCCCCAGCAACTCTATCCTGGGAGGCTCATAGGAAGATACTCCTGAGAACCGTGGAACCAAAGGAAGCCCAGCCCCTAGAAGCCACGTCCAGCTTGTAATGAGTAATAAAAGTGTTGGGAGAGGCCCAAGTGGCTGCAGCACAAATATGATCAAGGAAAGCCTAGCATGGAAAGCTATTGATGTAGACATACCCTGGTGGAATGAGCCTTGACGGGAAAGGGTAAAGTTCTGCCTGCTGACGAGTAGATGAATGAAATACAATCTTTGATCCATTTAGAAATTGTGCACTTGGAAATAGGACAACCTGCCCTGTTTTCTGAAAAGGACACAGACAGTTGATAAGATTTCCTAACATGCTTAGTCCTATGCAAATAAAATCTCAGTTGTCTGTGCACATCTAACTGATGAAACCTGAACTCTGATTTATTGGAAAAGTTCATAAATAACACTGGTAGCTCAACAGACTGATGGAGATTGACAGTGGATGACAGCTTTGGAAGGAAGGAAGGGTTAAGCCTCAGGGAAACTCTGTCCTTATGAAAGATCAAATACGGGGGTTTAATGGACAAAGCTTGAAGTTCTGATACTCTCCTGGCCGATGTAATGGCTATCAGAAAAGCCGTCTTCCAAGATAAGAACTAAATCACAAGTGGCAGCCGGTTCAAAGGGTGGTGACGTCAAAGCTTGTAGCACAAGGTTCAGGTCCCATGGCAGTACAAGTTCTGAAACAGGGGGACGAAGTAAACAAGTGCCTTTTAGAAAGGCCTTACAGAGTTTGTGGCCCATAATAGAGGGCTCATAAGATGTGTGAAAATTGGAAATTGCAGCCAACTGTACTTTAATGGTAGCGGGCGCGGAGCCCTGACGGAACAACATGGCTAAAAAATGTAAGACCGACGGAACTGGGGCTGTGAAGGGGTCCAAACCTTGGGCCTGAGCCCAAATAGAGAATCTCCTCCATTTGCTGGAATAAATCTTCCTGGTGGAAGACTTATGAGAAGAAGGCAAGATGTGCACCACTTCAGGTGAAAAGGAATGTCGTCTGACTAGCGACGGAAGTGGAACAGCCAGGCTGTCAACCTGAAAGTTTGCAGGAATGGATGAAGTTGTCCTGACATGTGAATCAGGAGGTCCGGCACTAGGTCCAGAGTCCACGGACCGTCCAGTGCGTACCACTGAAGAAAAGGGAACCATACTTGTCAAGGTCAGTGTAGAGCAATAAGGATCATCCTGCTTCCCAAGGATATGGCTTTCTGTATCACTCTTGGTAACAGAGGAAACGGAGGGAAAGCGTAGACCAGACCGGGGGGCCAATCGTGAGCTACAGCGTCCCTGGGTGACTCCCCCTGTGGGGGGATCAGAGTGAAGTATTCACTGCATTTTGCATTGAGGGGGCTGGTGAAGAGATCGCAGCAAGGCTGACCCCACCTTTTGAAGATCTGAACCGCCACTCGGTTGTTCAGGGACCACTCGTGAGGCAGCAGAATAGCTCTGATTAGCCTGTCCGCTATCACGTTGGACTTCCCCAGAATGTGCATTGCCACCAGAAACCATTGGGAAGACACTGCCCACTGCCATACTCGCATGGCCTCTCTGCAGAGAGGATAAGATTTGGTTCCCCCCTGCTTGTTCAGGTACCTCACTACGGACATGTTATCTGAGTGAATTGCAATCGTTCCCCGAGGTAGAGAGTCTTGGAGTGCTCGCAACGCCAGAAACACCGCTCTCATCTCCAGAACACTGATGTGCAAGTGTACCTCGTGATCTTGCCAGGTGCCTTGGACCATCCTGCCTAGATAATGCCCCCCTACCCCATCTGGGAGGCGTCCGTGGTCACCGTGGTCACTGGAGACATAGGAATCAAGCTCCTTCCTCTGCCCAGATTGTAGGAGCATAGCCACCAGAGGAGGTCCTGTTTGCATCGTTCCGTGAGAAATATCAGGTGAGAAAGAGGAAGCTTCTGAAAGGACCACTGAACCGACAGGAGCAACTTTAGGATCCGCATGTGTAACCTGGCCAGAGGTACCAGCATGATGGTGGAGGCCATGGATCCCATGAGCTGAAGAACTAACCTGGCCTAAACTTTTCTGAGGGGCAACAGTGCGTGGATCTGAGACTGCAACACTCTTATCCTGTCCTGTGGCAGAAAGGCGTGCATTTGAATAGAGTCTAGCTCTGCGCCTATAAAAACAACACGCTGTGAGGGCTGCAAAGCAGACTTTTCCCAGTTCAAAGTAATTCCTAGACATTGACAAAGTGAGATGGTCGTCTCCCTGGCTTGAACGAGCAGATGCCTGCTGGGGGCGGTGAGAAGCCAGTCGTCCAGATACGGAAACACCTGGAATCCTAGACGTCTCAGGTGAGCTGTCACCACAGCCAAACACTTGGTAAACACCCTGGGGGCTGTGGAGAGACCAAAGGGCAGGGCACGAAACTGGAAGTGACTGGCTCCTAACCGGAAGCGTAAATGACTCCTGGATGCCTTCTCCATTTTGATGTGGTAGTAGGCATCCTTGAGATCGATGGAGCACATCCATACTCTTTTCTCCAGCAGTGGAAAAATGGACTGAAGTGTGACCATCCGGAACTTGGGACTTCAGAACGTAGTAATTCAGTCGACTGAGATCCAGAATGGGTCTCAGGTCCCCTGTTCTTTTCGGCACCAAAAAGAGTCGTGAGTAAGTTCCTGATCCGACATGGTCTGAGGGGACGGGTTGGATGACTCCTTTTTCTAGCAGCTTTGCCACTTCTAGTGCTGCTTGATCCCGTTGACTGGGTGGGACGTCCGGGATCCTTCTGACTGGGGGGAGTTGACGCAAAGAGAATAGTGTAACCTCCGGTAACTATTCGAAGCACCCAATGATCCTGGGTGATGCTTTCCCAGGCTTCAGGATGCAACAAAATTCAGCCCCAACTGGCTCCAGGAATAGCACAGTCGGGCAACGCCTCAGGAATGCTGGAAGGAAGAACCGCAAACGGAATCGCGGTCTCCCGAGTTGCGGGGGCCTCATCTGCCTCTAGGACGGCATCTTCCGGAATAATTCCCCCCCCCGCCTCTGGAGGGGGACTCGCCTTGAGCTGCGGGAAAGGGCCTCAGACTTTTTGAACCACATTTTCCCTCCTCTCTGAGCCTTGGGATAAGGCCTAGAAGGGAGAGAAAAACGGGCCCCTACGGCAGATAGGGTCTTTCCCTCCTGTTCGCATCTGGTGAGGGTGTCTTTCACTTTGGGTCTGAAGAGAGAGGACCCATCAAAGGGGGCATCAGTGAAGGAAGACTTAAAGGCCTCCGCGAAATGACACAGGTGCATCCAGGCTTGCCTTCTAAGAGCTATGCCTGAGCTAGCTGCCCTACTCGCCCCTTCGGCTGCATAAGATATGAGCCTCATAGACGAGTTGACAATGGAACCTAGGGTAGACAACTGGGCGTTAACAGTCTGCGCTACCACCTCAGGCATGTTACCCGTCAGAGTATCTCCTAGCTCCTTCAGGAGATCTCTTTGGAGCAGAGTGAAATGACAGAGGTAATTCAACGACCATAAGGTAAAGGTCGCCGAAGACAGGGTACGCTTCCCATACCAGTCCATACTCCTGGACTCCTTGTTAGGAGGATGGACTGAAGAAGAAGCCTCTGCAACTTCCTGCTGAGTGGCTGCCGCCACCACCAAGGCATCTACCGAAATCCCTTTGGTAAGGAACTCTTTGCCTGGGAGAGCTGACTGAAACTTGTTTGGACATCTGGGCACTGGTTCCACGGAATCAGGGTTCTCCCACAACCTTCGACAAATCAAGTCCAGAAGTTCGTTGAAGGGTGGAGACACCCAGGAGGCGGAAGGTTGAACTCCGAAGGCCTTGAGGAATACCGACTCCTCCTCAGAGGGGGTCTTGGATGGCCAGTCGCCTCTCTGCCTCAAAATCTCCAGGATGTCGGAGAAAGAGACATCATTGGAGGACGACTTGGGGGAACCCTCTGACTCCTCGAAGTCGGTATCGGAAGTGAGGGGCCCTCAAAGTAGGGGACCGCTCAAGGGGGTATCCCCAGACCTTCGGGCTCCGCCATCCAAGGATAGGGGGGCGTCAGAGGCTCTAGCCGGGGTGTAAAGGGACGGAGTGACCGATCCAGGTGATGTAACTGACAATCTGGCCAGTGCGCTCCTCATGGCGTCGAAGGCAGGTCCCCCCGAATCTGAGGACCGACCCGTCTCCGAGACCACAACCGGAGTCAGGATTCCCTGAGCCGAAGCACCAAGAGGGAGGCTCGGAACAGATAGTAGTCCCAAGGTATCCCCCTCGGGTCCGAATGAGGAAACCAGAGTACCGAAACCAGAGGACGGAACCAACATGGTTGGAGCCGATGCCGGCTCTGATAGACTCACATGGGGTATCGGAGCCGACACGAGAACATCACTCGGCGCGGAGCACTCCGGCTCTGACGACACATGGGTGCTCGGAGGAGGAATCACAGGTACCAGAATGGGGACTGGCTCCAGAGCAGACAGGGTCAGAGCAGAGAACAGTTTTGCCAGCACCGGCGACTGCAAGAGCCTCTGGACCACCCTATCCACATCCAAATCAGAGAGCCTAGAGGATTTGGAGGAAATAGAAGGAGATCGGGATCTCCTACCCAGAGACACATCCCTGACACTGAGTGACCGGCTCCGAACAGGCTCCAATAATATCGGAGCCGAGGTAGGCTCCAGCATGACTGATACCTCGTGGAGCCCCGAGGACAATGGAGCCTAGGAGGTAGTATCCCCTATCGAAACCTTCTCCTGCGGCCCCGAGGACAATGGAGCCGAGGAGGAAGTATCCATAATAGAGACCGTCTCCTGCGGCCCCGAGGACAATGGAGCCAAGGAGGCAGCAACCACTATTTTAACCTTCTCCAGGGGCTCTGAGGAAGCAGACGGAGCCGGAGATCTCTTCTTGGCCTTGGAAGGCTTAGATTTAGGACTGGAAGAAGAAGAAGAATCTAAGGACTCCTCAAAAGAGGGCTTAATCAGGCCCTTCAAAATCAGTTTATTTTTTCTTTCCTGCAGTACCCTCACGCTAAAAGCGTGGCAGAAACTGCAGGACTCCTGCAGGTGAATAGCCCCAAGACAATACACACAGATGGCATAACCATCCGTAATAGACATTTTATAGCCACATTTAGTACACTTTTTAAACCCGGAGGGTTATGCTCCTTCTGCTCTTTAGACATGGTAAAAAATACCAGCACGCTGTCAACAGACAACGACACAAGAGGAAGGCGGGAAAACCAACACCACTAACGGCCAAGGAACTCTAAATCAAATGTTTCTTGGAGTAGCAGGGAAAGACAAGAACAAATCCAACTACAGTTTAACACCAGAAAAAAACAACATAGGAGAGGACTAGATCCTCTAACTTAAACGGTCCTAGCCCGCCAAACAAAGGGATACCACAAACAGCCAATCTCACTAACACTCACAGTGAAACTTAGACAAAGAGAAACTAGATATTAAAATAGCTTTTGTAAAATAACAGACTGCTAAAATACTTAGAAAAAGTATTTGAAAGAGTACTTAGCCACAGCCAAGCGAGACCACGTCCTAACTCTACGAGCAGCAAATGAGATCTGGGGCTAGGGCGAGGTGCATCTTGGGATACCGGGTTAGCCCAGCCAATTGGAGACTTTGTGCTAGAGAAATTTGGCTGAGTCAGAGACGATTCTCGGCTCCGAACCCGTGAGTAAGGAATGTAGGCGAGATAGGACCACATAACATCATATGTTGCTGTCCAATTCAAGGGCTTCAAGTAGTATAACAGTAAAGAAAGACTGGGCCAGAGGATAACAATCAATCAACAGTAAGTAATGCAGATGTGTAGTTCAGCAGCCTCTAATTACACTCTGTACTTAACCCCTAGGGGGAAAAGACTTAAGTTGACACAATGGGATGTATCCGTTACATAACAATGCTTAACTGAAAACATCACAATCACATTGACAAACAGAACAATCTGTATGACAGTAAACACTAGGCTACCAATGTTCACAAGGTGAAATGTATGGTAATGTACAGCCATATACCTTAAGGCAGCTTACTACCGATATCCCTCACATGTAATAGCCTAGGTTATATATGGTGCATACCCCTCCCCCATAGACTGACTTACAAGGGCATATAACACTGTTACATACTGTCAAAGAAAATAAACTTCAAAGACCAATTCACGTTAGGTTCAAGCAAGGCACCCTTTATTACTTGCAGCACGGAGACAAAGCATGTAGGCACAAGGTTTGTCTGAATGATTAATGACTAGTAGGTTATACTTGTACAGTTCTCTTCCTGTCACATAGAAAATGTTACATGCTATTGCTAACGTAGTTAGACATAGCTTTCTGTATGTTCTACAGAAAATATTGTTAGACTTATTGCTGACCAAGTTAAAATATCTGTCATTCTGCAAAACATTTTGAGAAAAACAACCTGACCTTGGGTTTATGTCAGTCCATTTCAGCATTTCAATTCTTCTATTGTACTGTTCTAATACATGTGTTACATTTTACCTAGATTCAAGGTACATTTCTAGCTTTAGTACAAGTAATGCTGACTACGGTTTAAACTTTCAAGCATTTACTGTTTTCTTTGTCAATAGCTTCTAACAGCTGCATGTTTTCTCATGGCATAAGCAGAAATTAATATCCCTTTGTTAATTTTCATGACACTAGCAGAAATGAATTACTTCTTATTTTCATGACATTAGCAGAAATAGAATGCTTCTTGTTAAGTTTCTAATGGCTGTGCAGATTCTTGCAGTGTGAACAGAAAAAAATGTATTAACCCTTTTAAATCTCGAATGCATTAAGCATATATATTACTATTACTTATTACATATTTTCTAACATTTCCCCCCTTTTAATACTTTTATTCTACTTTCAAGATAAGCATAACAGTTTTTTCTTCCCCTAACCTCTTCCTACTCAGGATTTGCCCCAACCTCTTCCTACTCAAGATTTGCAGTTAAGAGAGTCCTTCAGTTTAAACTTATGAAAGCATTTTCCGATTTTTAACAATTCTTCAAGTTCAGCACCTTGGTATAAGGTTTCTGAAACTGACATGTCTATAAAGTCTTTAATCAGTCTTTTCATGCAGGGAATGCAGCAGCACACACATACCACCAGTAAGATCATTCCTATACAGATGGCAATCAGAATGTTCATCAGGATACTGCCCCACCCCCCAAACAATCTCTGGAAAAAGTCCATCAATGGATTTGGTCCTGGTTTGGTCAAGGCTGACACCTGCTGAATTACCTCAAGATGACTGTATCTCGTGTTTGTGGTCAGGAATATACCAACAGCACTCCTCCTGGATTAAAGTGCATGTACCTCCTCTCGCTGCTAGGGTGAAGTCAAGAGCCATGCGATTTTGAAGCACCACTGTTCTCATGGCAGTCAGTTCATCAGTCACCAATTCTAGGGCAGAAAAGGTTGCATTGCTCATTATTTCGAGAAGCTTAGACAATTTTCTCAGTTCCCAGATTGATTTTGTTGCTCCATATGCTGGCAGTACACCTGCCCACGAGATAACAATATCACTCAAGTCCATATGTGGCAGCCCATTTTCCCTAAGCCCACAGCATGATGGTTTTTCCAGCGAACATTGATTTGCCCCCACTGGATTGAAAGGCTTCTTGATTTCTCGGACATTCCGAATTTTCCTTTGAGGTAAAACTGCTGTGTGCCATATGGCCGGAACCAGGTACCCCAAAAAAACAACTGCCAGACCAATTCTCAGGTAACCATTCATATGCTTTCCTACCACATACAAAGTAACAATCTTCTGCTTTGGTAGTAACTTTACTATGCCCTGGCTCTGCATGAAACATTTTTTTGTCTATCATAGACTGTTGTTTATAAAGGTCAGCATTATGTTTTACTTCATCAGTTGTCCTATGCATCAGTTCAACAAATGAATCATAGCTCATGTTGCAATAGGATCCTGTGTTATCAGTCTTATTGTAGCAACTATAGGAAACAGTCACATTGTAATTGCTCCAACCCACCTGAACTGTATCATTTTTGTAAAAACACACAGTCCCCTTCTGTTGAACAGACAAGTGCAATGCTACTTTATCTTGTGATGTGACATCTGATGCATCATAAATTAAGTTTTCCCAGGTCTTGTTGGCTCCTAGGGGAACTGAAGTTGACAGCAACCCCCCCCCCATATGCTGTTGGCAAAGCTGTGCAAATCCAGCAATTCGAAACATTGAAGGTCTCAGCATACACATATTTGATTGCCTGGTAAGTGTTAAAGTTTGGGTGCCACTCTCCGTACAGCTCTGCACACTTGTTTAGTCCGGTTTGTGTGGCTCAGAAAAGGAATGGCCACAACAAAAAGATTATTGTCACTAGTACAGTCAACAGGATGGTTATTCAATACTTTTGAGGAAAAGTACAGTTTTGTACCTACCATAAATGTAGATGTTCTAAGATCCACATTGCTGCAGTCCTTACACTTGGGTAGTCCGCTGTCCTCGGTCGGCCCGAATATCAAAGTATAAGGCTGACGTCGGTCAAGGCGCATTAGACTGACATCAGGACGTCAGGGTACAAATGCGCATGACCAACGTCATATCCTCAGTCTTTTCTTGCCCCAGATGTCAGAAGACCCTAAAAAGAAAGGTCAAAACCAAAAGACAGCAAACAACCAACCAACCACCCTTGCACCAATAATATGTACAAAGTATACAATATACACAATATTTACAACCCAACCCACACAACCGCCTCTAAACACAGAGGGGAAGGAGGGAGGGTAAATTGGACTGCAGCAATGTGGATCTTCGAACATCTACATTTATGGTAGGTACAAAACTGTACTATGTTCTTCATCTCACATTGCTGCAGTCCTTACACTTGAGTAGAATCCCAAAGCAGAGGTAAGGGAGGATGGCAAAACTATAAAGAAGCAGGAGCTGCCAAAATGCCCTGTAAAATAGCAGTGGCAAAACCAGCCCTAGATTTAGAGTAAAGTGGAAGGTGATAATGCTTAGAGAAAGTATGCACTGAACTCCAAGTAGCTGCCTCCAAAATATCTTTAGTTGCCACCCCCCTTAAAAAGGCTGTCGAAGTGGCAGTAGCCCTAGTGGAATGAGGCCTAATCCCAGCTGGAATTTCCTTGCCATGATGGGAATAACAGAAAGCAATGCAAAACCCAATCCATTTAGAAATAGTTTGTTTTGACACAGGCTTGCCCTGAGAACTCAAAGCAAAAGAAACAAACAACTGCTGAGACTGCCTGAACCCTTTAGTTCTGCTCAAATAATATCGCAACTGCCTGTGTACATCTAAAGTGTGCAAAATCTTTTCCATTTATTTTGGGGATTTGCATAAAAAGTAGGCAAATGAATAGTTTGGTTTAAAGCCACACTAGAAACCACTTTAGGCATAAAGGAAGGATTAGTACGCAAAGATACCCTATCCTTATGGAAAATTAAGAAAGGCTCAACCGCCATAAGGGCCTGCAATTCAGAAACCCTTCTTGCAGAGGTAATAGCCAACAAAAAAGCAGTCTTCCATGATAAATATTTCAACTCAGTAGTAGCTGCAGGCTCAAAAGGTTGTAGAGTGAGTTTCTCCAACACAAAATTGAGATCCCAAGCAGGAGTAGGAGCTCTCGTGGGGTCTTATATTCTTTGCCCCTCTAAGAAATTGCTTGAACAAAGGATGAGAAAACAATGGTGGGTCACAGTCATAGTGAGCCGAAATTGCAGCAGCATGAACCTTAATAGAAGAGAAGGACAAACCTTTGTCCAGTAACTCAGTAAGATATTGAAGAGCCACACTTAAATTAGGCTCAGAAACATCAAAATCCTTTGCTGCACTCCAAAATAAAAATCTCTTCCATTTATCTGCGTACACTTTCCTTGTACTAGGCCTTCTAGCTTCCAAAATAACATTCAAAACTTGCTGTGGAAGTTGAGACCCTCTATGGTTCAAAACAGAATATGCCAAGCTGTTAGGTGAAGAGAGTGAAGCTTGACATTGAGTAAATGACTGTCCTCCTGAGACAATAGGTGTGGAATCGAAGGCAAAGGCCATGGAGGCTCCCGTACCAGACTTCTCAGTAATGGGTACCAGTGCTGTCGAGGCCAATCTGGAGCTATTAAAATCATCCTTGGCTTGTCCTGTCTGACCTTTAGAAGTACCTTTGGGAGGAGAGGCAGAGGAGGAAAGGCATACACATGAAGATTGCTCCAACTGAAAGAAAGAGCATCCACTTTCCAAGCTGTGGGATGAAACCTTTTCGTGCAAAACTTTGGCAGCTGGTGGTTTAGTGGAGAAGTGAACAGATCTATGTCTGGAGTTCCCCATGACACTGTCAATTTCTGAAATACATGAGGATCCAATTTCCACTCGTGGGGATCCATAATTCGTCTGCTCAACACATCTGCTAAGGAGTTCTGTGCTCCCGGCAGAAACCTTGCCTGAAGATTTAGCTGTAAACTGAGAGCAGTCTCCCACAAAATCATTGCTTGCCTGCATAGAGGATAAGAATGTGTTCCCCTTGCTTGTTGATGTACCACATGACAGTTGTGTTGTCTGTTAGAATCAACACCTGCCCTGGAAGAAGTAACTCCTTGAAAGCTATTAATGCAAACTGGACTGCTAACATCTCCTTCAAGTTGATATGTAGATGTTGTAGTCTGGCAGGCCACTTGTCTTGTATCCACTTTCCATTTAGATGAGCTCCCCACGCTTTGTCTGAGGCATCTGTCGTTAGAATCTGACTCGCCTCTGGCCGGGTCACAGAGAGTCCCTTGTTTAGGTGACATTCCTGAGCCCACCACAAAAATTCCTTTTGAATGCAAGGTATTATTTGAATGACAGTGTCCAGATCCTGGCAGTGCTGTGTCCATACATTTTTGAGATACCATTGTAGCTTCCTCATATGCAGTTTGGCATTGGGAAGCACCAGAATACAAGATGCCATGAACCCCAAGGCTTGAAGGACTGTCCTTGCAGTCAGCCTGGACTGATGAGACAATTGATGAAAGTAAAGGGAAAGATTCTTTTGTTTGTCCGGGGTCAAAAAGGCCATCTGGGATGCTGTATTCAGTCTTACACCCAGAAAAAGCACATGTCCTGAGAGGGTACTAGACTAGACTTTATTTCGTTCACAGAATACCCCAGGCATCTTAGCACTGCTATCACATATTCCAAATGATGAAGAAGTTCGTCCCTTCCTTGAGCCAGAATCAGGCAATTGTCCAAATAAGGATAGATCTGTATTCCTTTTAGCCTGAAGAAAGCTATCACTGGAGCCAGAACTTTCGTGAACACTCTGGGCGCAGTAGATAAGCCAAAGGGCAATGCAGAGAACTGATAATGAGAAGTCCCAGCCCGAAAACGCAGATACTTCCTGCAACTCTGTCTGATAGGAACATGAAGGTAAGCCTCCTTGAGATCCAAAGTTAATATCCAATGATCTTTGCCCAGCAGAGGTAAAAGCTGTTGTAAAGTCAACATTTTGAACTTGGGAATGTCCAGATAAGTGTTGAGGATAGATAAATCCAAAATTGGTCTCCACGTGTTCCCCTTCTTTGGTACTAGGAACAGGCGAGAATAAAATCCTAGGCCCACTTCTGGCATAGGGACTGGCTGTATGGCCCCTATTTGAAGTAACAGAGAAATTTGTTTGTGAGCCTCTATTCTTTGCTGAGGAGGAACGTCTGGCATGCCTTTGAAAGGAGGCAAGGTATGGAAATAACACCTGTAACCTTGGTGTATGATATCCAATACCCATCTGTCTTGGGTAATTAAACTCCAATTTTCCTTGAAAAGTGTCAACCTTCCTCCCAAAGGTGCTGCCAGACGAGAAGGCTCTGGCAGCTGAAAAGGTAGGTCATTGGGTCTGTTTACAAAAGGACTGACCCCTGCCCCCACCCGAAGACTGTGCAGGAGAACTCCCTGTTCTAGGCCTGAAAGAGCCCTGAGCTCTGCCCCTACCACGTCTAGATCTACCCCTAGACTGGGAATCATAAGAAGGATACGTCCACCCCTTGGTAGGCCAATTTCTACTAAACTTCGGAGGCTGAACCTGCAAAAAATCTTTAACAGTCTGCATAGACTTAGCCTTGTCTTCCATTTTCTTTAAGACTGCCTCAACAGGTGAACCAAACAACACATCAGATTGTAAAGGAGCATCTAAAATCCTTGTCTTAACATGGTCAGATAAATTCTGATCCCTCAGCCAGGCGTGCCTGCGAAGAACTGACCCAGTGGCAGCCACCCTAGACGAGGCCTGCACAGCATCAAAACCACATTGCAAAGAATGCTTACCCACCTGTTCAGAAACATGTACTAAATCTTGTAACTCTTTACACTCAATACCTTCCGCCAGAGCATCTACCTTAGACTTCAATTGAGAAAGTAGATAGTTTTGGTATTTCAACATGTGAAACTGGCAATTCAAAGCCCTCATAGCAAGGGTGGAAGAAGTATAGACTTTCTTTCCCCATCTATCCAAAGCCCCGGCCTCTTTATCTGGAGGAACCGGATTTTTAACAACAGAAGCCTTAACACCCTTAGGCCCCTGACTAACAGTTTCTGGGTCTGCCCTAGGACTCTTAAAAAGGTACTTATGAGCTTCAGGCACCCTGTAATACCTATCCGGTTTAACAGGAGCAGGAGGCAAAGAATCAGGATTAAGAGAAGCCTCTGCAAACACATCTTCCACAACATCCAGAACAGGAGGTATAGCCAAAGGCCTATGCTGGGGTAAAACAAAAATTCCCTAAGCCTTTTCCTGGAATCAGAGAAGTCCTGACCTTCCCACTTAAAATGCTCCCTCATGGAGTGAAGAGTCTCTGAAAAAGAAAAATCCTCAGGAGGAGAAGCAGAAGGAGTAGAATCATCCACATCAGAATCAGAATAAGGAGAATACTCCTGCAAGTCTTCAGCCAAGACTCTGAAACATCGAAGCCTGCTCAAAACTCCCCAACTCAGGTTCCACCCTAGGTCTCTTATCAGGAGGGGGCAAAGAACCTCTAATCAAAGTAATCAAATCTTCTGCCATTTTAAGCATATGCTTCTTGGGCACAGATCCTGAAGAACTAGGAGTGACACCAACTGAAGCTAAACCTGGCCTGCCTCTGGGAGAAGCCTTGGAAACAGAAGGAGAAGGCCTAACCACCCTAGGAAGGGAGGGAGTACAGTAACCTGAGAGGCCCCTTCAGCCTGACCTGCCTCCTGAGAGGCCACATCCTGCAATAACAAAGTCTCCCCTGGGACTCCAGAGAAACCTCCGGTGGAGCCCCGGCTCCACCGACACCTCTAAGAACCGGCGTCCGCACGGACGCTCTTCTTGCCTGGGCTTAGCTGCTTTGTCCTTGCGCTTCTTGAAGAAGCGGACGCCGGAGCATCCGGCGGCATATTATAATTGCACCGCTTCAAGACTAACCTGGCACAATCTAAACTTGTCTTAATAGTGCGCTTATTGAATCCAGAACACAAGCGACACCCAACAACGTCGTGCTCAGGCCCTAAACAAGGAATACACAAAGTATGATAATCTCTATGCGGTATCTGCTTCCCACAAGAAATACAGTTATTCACTTTTTCTGACATCCGGTAAACCACTGAGGCAAGAAAAACTAAAATATTCCCCAACGGGTACTTAGCCAACTTTGACTCGGTCTGAAACTCCGAAGAAAAATTTCAGAACGCAACGGCACTTGCAATGCTGCTTCTGCATCGGACCATGCGGCAAAAAAGACTGAGGATATGACGTCGGTCATGCGCATTTGTACCCTGACGTCCTGATGTCAGTCTAATGCGCCTTGACCGACGTCAGCCTTATACTTTGATATTCGGGCCGACCGAGGACAGCGGACTACCCAAGTGTAAGGACTGCAGCAATGTGAGATGAAGAACATCGGTTGTTCTGCATTTCTGTTTTCTCCGACTCTTCCAAGTAGGTGTATGAATTCCATCATCTTGGACATGTGCTCTTACTCTCTGCCCTAATAGGACCTTCAGCACCGATGGTTTCTTCACTGGGGTTGAGACAGATCAGTCCTACTGATCTGACCCCCTTTGTAGCCAGACTTTGTGCTGAGGGCCCCGATGGAGAGGTAAGATTTTTGTCCAGTTCAAAGTTCTTAACAAGTTTGCTGTGCGTCAGGTGGATCCACGAAGCTCGTTCTGCTATCTTGACTGCAGTGGGTGTTGAAAGAAGCACCTGGTAGGGACCTTCCCACCTCAGCAATGACCAATTCTTCTTCTTGACAACTTTTATCCACACTCAGTCCCCGGGTGTCACTGCCACTTCTGATGTCTCTGTTTGCTTTCTATCTGAAACAGAATTTGACTGCAACAGATGTTTAGAATTAATTATTTTTTTCATATATTCAGCTAGTGTAAAATCAGCTTCCTGGTCTGATGACATGAGAAGTTTCCACTGGGGTGTACAGTAAGCCCTTCCAAATAATTTTTCAAAAGGAGTCAATCCTTTTGCTGTGGGGGACAGTTCTCATGCTCAACAGTGCCAGGGGCAAACAGTACAACCAGTTTTCTCCTGTTTCAGCTATTAATTTTCTCAATTTTTTTTTAATATACCATTATACCTTTCAACTAGCCCTGCAGATTGTGGATGGTATGCACAATGATTTTTTAAAGAAATACCAAAATGCTTACTTAACTGCTGTATGGGTTGATTTACAAAGTGTGTACCATTGTCACTGTAGATCCTTTCCGGAATACCAAACCTAGGAATAATTTCCTTGACAAGTACTTTTGCCACTGTAGCTGCATCTGGATTTTTTGTTGGAAAGGCTTCCACCCATCTGGAAAACATATCTACAATGACAAGACAATACTTCTTATTTTCACATTTGTTCAATTCTATGAAATCCATACAGACAGTGTGAAACGGATATGGTGGTGTAGGGAAACTCCCTTGCTTGGGCTTTTACGCCCCTTGTGCATGATGTTTGTTACAAATCTGACACGTCAAACAAAATTTTTTTTAGAGTAGTTTGTAAATCCGTACGTTGTGAACACCTGGTTCACCAGCTGTACCATCCCCCTGTTGAGAAATGGCACTGCCCATGGCTCAACCAAGCTGCATATCTAAACAAATTAGATGGTAGTATCGGTTTCCCTTCTCTAGAGACGTACAGCCCCTTTTCAAGAATTGCTCCTCGTTTTACCCATCTTTGTTTTTCAGCTTGCGTAGTGAGTGTCTGCATTGTTTTTAACATATCTAAATCTAAAATCTCAGAGGGTTGTAATTCCTCATTTAAAAGAAATACTTCTGTGGCTGCTTGTTTTGCAGCTGTATCAGCTCTCGCATTATCTTTTGAAATCCTATCTTGTTGCCTGGTGTGAGCTGTGCATTTACAAATGGCTACTTTCTGAGGTAACTGAATAGATTCTATAAGATCTAAAATAAACTGTGCATGATTGATAGGTTTGCCAGTAGATGTTATTTCCCGGTTTTTCCAGTGTTGCGCAAAAAACATGTACAGTAGAAAAAGCGTACTGGCTGTCAGTAAAAATGTTTACAAATTTACCCTTTGCTAAGGTACATGCCCGTGTCAAGGCAATCAATTCTGCTGCCTGTGCAGATAAGTTGTGTGGTAAAGGTTTTGCTTCTATAATCTCAGTGTCAGAAACTATTGCATATCCTACTAGGTTCTGTCCTGCAGGACCCCTTTTGCACGAGCCATCCACGTAGTATGTCACCTCGGCATCATCCAAGGGGACATCCGTGAGATCTTTTCTAGGTAGTGTCTTTTGCTCAATTACCTGCAGGCAGCGGTGTGGTGTGCCGTCTGCAGGGGTTGGGAGCAGAGTGGAAGGGTTTAAAGTCGTGCATCACTCAATTGTCATGTGAGGCTGGCTCAACAATATAGTCATACAGGAAAGATGCCTGTAGTGCCACCTTTTCTTGTAGTAAAATAATTGCGACTGCATGAGGCACTCTCAAAGTGAGAGGGTGGAATAAGACTACTGAGGCCGAAGCCTGTACTGCCATTGCAGCTGCAACTACTGCTTGTACACAGTGGGATAAGGATCATGCCACTGGGTCTAGCTGTGATGAATAGTAAGCAATGGGGCATTGCTTATCCCCATGCTGCTGTGTTAGTACTGATGTCATGTAACCCTGCTTACAATCTACAGTTTGGAAAAAACGTTTATGGTAGTTCGGCAATCCCAGAACTAATGAGGACGCTATTAACTGCTTTAGTTTACAGAAAGCAGATTTTGCTTCTGGTGTCCATTGTAACAAATTTTGTGCTGCCATAGGCTTCTTATATATAAGGTCAGTTAGCGGTGCAGATTCAAAAGCATAGTTTGGAATCCAGCTCTGGCAAAAATTAGTTGTACCCAGGAAGGACATCATTTCCTTCTTGGTAGTGGGTTTTGGTACTTGCAAAATTGCTATTTTTCTGTCCTCATCTAATGTTCTACCTTCCTTGGATATTACATATCCCAGGTATTTGACTTGTTTTTTCCAAAGCTGCAGTTTACTTTTATTTACCTTATGTCCTTCAGCGGCTAAAAATCGTAGCAGTGCTATGGTATCTTCTCTACAATCCTGCTGGGTGGGGGCTGCCAGCAAGATGTCAACATAAAGTAAAATCTGACTGCCTCCTGGAGGGGTGAATCCCGCCAAGTTGCTTGCCATTTCTTTTGAGAATATCACTGGACTTTCACAATATCCCTGTGGTAGTCGCGTATATGTATACCTTTTCCCCTGAAATGTGAATGCAAACCAATACTGGCTGTCAGGGTGTATTGGTATCGAAAAGAACACATTGCTGATGTCTACCACAGAAAAATACTTCTGTTGAGGTTTTAAATCATTCAACAGGGTGTGTGGGTCTGGCACCGTGGGTGCCCTTGGTATTACTGCATCATTTACAGCTTGTAAATCTTGGACCATACGCCATTCTCCATTTGCTTTTTAAACAAGGGTGTGTTGCATGGTGAATCGGGTGATTCTATTAGTATCCCTCCTTTAAGTAAGGCTGCTATAATAGGCTTTATCCCTGCCTCTGCATCTTTTCTTAAGGGATACTGTCTTTTTTGTGGTCTGAATGCTGACTTTGGCGTGATAGTAACTGGTCCTACTGTACGAATAAGTCCTACATCTGATTTTCCTGTTGACCAGAGAGTCTCTGGTATATTTTGTAAGGCATTTTCTTCCTCCTCTAACAGGAGTGTCAATCAGCTGTCCTCGCTAGACTGCAAGTGCACAGCTGTGTAGGTCTGAGATATCCAATTCAACTTCTGTATTTGTATTCCCTGTTCTGACAGTTCTAGTTCTGTCTTTCTCCCATCTTGTGACTTTTTCTCCTAGGTCTGCCCATTCTATATTTCTGTTTTTGGTTAAGCTAACAAGTGGTAATCGATTGGATTTATAAAGTGCAAAAAACTCCTGGGGCAATGAACAGCTGGCTACACTGTTCCTTTCTGTGTCCCAGTATAGGTTACGCAATATCAATCTGTTTGCATGATTCTTACAACAATTCCTGCTCATATTCCTTATCAGGTCCTGGTGTGTTACAATAATACAGGGTACAGTGCAACAGTTGTTGCTTATCAATGTTAAGGGAGGGGAACTTGCTGACGTTGACATTCATTAACTCTTCGGTTACAGTCCTTGGACCGGTCGTAACCAAGTCCTGGCTGTACCAATAAAACATTTCACCCTCTGATTGCACTGCAAAGGTATCAATTTGTCGCTGTGCTTCCATACTCTGCATGGTTGGGACTACTGCTATACCAAACAGCTGCATGAGGTCTCTGCCCAAGAGGTTTACTGGGCATTTTGCAGAAACAACAATTTTGCTTTTTTGTGTCAATCCTGAAACTGGATCAGTTATTGCAATGTCATGGGAGAGTGGCTCCCGATACAGCTGTCCATTAGCTGCTTTAACCAGTATGTAAGTCAGGTGTCTCTGTGTTTTCTGGTAGTTTGGAGGGATGTATCAGGGTTTGTGATGCCCCTGAGTCACACGAGAATTTGACTTCCCTCCCTTCTACCAAGAGTCTAACTTCTGGTTTTGTGTCTGCTAAATAGAGCTCCAAGCTCAATAAAGCTAGGTCTAGGATTTCATCTTCTTCGTTGTCGCTGACTTCCTGCACTTCCTCTACTCCCCCTGTCACATTCTCATTTATCCCTTCTTCGCTAGCCCATTCTAGTGATTCCTGACTACCATATAGTCAGTCCTCAGCCTCATTGTCTTCCATTGTTGCCTTCTTATTTTTCCTGCAATCCTTTGCCAAGTGTCCCTTTTTACCGCATTTAAAACATTCACCCCTTTTCTTTCGCCCTTCAGATTGTTTGTTTCCCTGTGCATTTTTCTTGCCCTTTTTCCTGAACTGTACTACATAAACTTCTGCTCCATCTTCTACAGAAAATATTTGAGCTTTCTTTTTGCTATTAAAATGCCTTTTGGCATGCCTAGCATATTTAAGTAATGATTGTAATCTGCTTGTACGATGATCTACCATGTTTTTTGTAATAAAACTGCTTATAGGTGCAATACTGCCCTTCAAAAATGAATTCTTTAACTGCTGTTCATATGGGGAATCTTGTGTTTGATCTTCAGGAACCTGCATTCCACAGTGGTTATTAAAATACTCTAACAGTCTGGCATAATACTGGTCAATAGTTTCACCTTCTTGTTGGATGCATTGATTAATGCAAGTCCAGTCTGCCCTAGGTTACCATTTTTCAGAGATGCGGTCTGTAAGACCTTTTACTCTGGTGTCTAATTCTGCGCTGCTATGTGGGAGGGGTCTTTGTGCAGCGTCACGGGGATTCCAGTTCCCACTAATCATATACCGATCTGGCCCTACAATCTGTCTAACTACTTTTTCTATTTCTTCTCCGTTTAGGTTATAACTCAGCCTCATTCTTTGTAAATCTTCTGAGAATTTTCGAAAATTAACCTTTGGATGGGGAATTCCCTCAGTGGCTTTCTGGATGTCGTCCGGAGTCCAAGATCTATACACTAAAATAGTTGGGTCCTGAATGTCCTGACCTGCCTGAGGGTTGGGTACTTCTATAAGTGGACATATTTCTTCTTCTTCACTTATAGATCGTGAATTCTTAACCATTTGCCATAACTCAATGCCTTCATTTGAGTTACCTGCCTTTGTTCGAGACTGGTCTCGATGGGATCTCTAATAAATGGTTTTATTTTCATAATGCCTCTTTCTTCAGTGACCACAGGATATCATGGGGGTGGACTATCCTGTTCACTTGCTTCATATTCCAGTAAGGGAGGCGGAGGTGCTGATGCTATTACAAAGTTATTGTCCTCCTTATCTAAAAACATTGCTTTTAAATTCTTGTTCTTTTGTTCCCTACGGTTTACTTCCTCAATCCACCTGTGTTGCCTGAGGAATTCCTAATTTACGTTGCTTTTTTACCCGACCTTTGGAATCTGTTTTGAGCTGTTTGATAAGCGAAGATTTTTCTAATTTTCCGTCAAATTCGTATTTATTAACCCATTTTGAATAATATCTAATATTGTCGGCGCGCTGCGACTGCATATATTTTGCGTCTTCTGTTAAAAGCGGATTTTGGGGTCTTTTGTGCAATTATTACCCATTGTGTTCTAATCTTTTATCGTTACGTAACTTTTCTTATTTTTTAACGTGGTACCAGGGATTTTGTTATAGTCTCTTCAGAATGACTGCCTACTTATTCTGTTTCTCCTGATCTATGATAAGGCAGTAATCTTTTTTGTCCCTGACTTGTAAGAAAAATACAGTCTGACAAAAACAATACACATCTAGTCCCTGATATAAAACAGAAAAAATTAGATTCACCTTACCTGAGCCCAGGTGATTGATCACCAATTCGCGGAGACCTGTCCTTCAGTCATAGATCAGAAAGTGGCTGGCCTCTTTTGAACAACAATTCAGTCGGAGGGCTTTTCAGATAAGAAGAACCGATTTGGTTTCTTCCCCATACGGTTTCAACCACCTGGCCGTCTGATCCGAGGTGAAGATTGGGTTCTGGTCCGAAGGACCAATCTGTCAAAGTAAAAAACTTCAAAGACCAATTCACGTTAGGTTCAAGCAAGGCACCCTTTATTACTTGCAGCAAGGAGACAAAGCATGTAGGCACAAGGTTTGTCTGAATGATTAATTAGTAGGTTATACTTGTACAGTTCTCTTCCTGTCATAGAAAATGTTACATTCTATTGCTGACGTAGTTAGGCACAGCTTTCTGCATGTTCTACAGAAAATATTGTTAGACTTATTGCTGACCAAGTTAAAATATCTGTCATTCTGCAAAACATTTTGAGAAATACAACCTGGCCTTGGGTTTATGTCAGTCCATTTCAGCATTTCACTTCTTCTATTGTACTGTTCTAATACATGTGTTACATTTTACCTAGATTCAAGGTACATTTCTAGCTTTAGTACAAGTAATGCTGACTACGGTTTAAACTTTCAAGCATCTATTGTTTTCTTTGTCAATAGCTTCGAACAGCTGCATGTTTTCTCATGGCATAAGCAGAAATGAATATCCCTTAGTTAATTTTCATGACACTAGCAGAAATGAATTACTTCTTATTATTTTCATGACATTAGCAGAAATAGAATGCTTCTTGTCAATTTTCTAATGGCTGTGCAGATTCATGCAGTGTGAACAGAATAAATGTATCAACCCTTTTAAATCTCAAATGCATTAAGCATGTATATTACTATTACTTATTACATATTTTACTAACACATACACTGACCTGAGGACTGCAAAAGGGCACAGATGTTTTGTGCAGCTGAAGCCCACATATATATGGGCCCTACCTCCACAATATGTGTGGGGGCCACAACAGCACTGGAATGATGGCAGGAATGGCAGCATGAAATAATCACAGGCCACTACATACCAACCCCTTACTGCATGTCATATGGACAAAGCCTGGTATACAGGTGGAGGACAGAGGCCAGAACACAGGCCCCTATGTGAAATAGTGTTGTTATACAATGAGAAAGTTGCAGGATAGTCTGCAACATACCCTTAGGAATCAGGAATATGACGTCAGAAACACAAATGGATGTAGCCATGTAGTGATAGCACTCAACACACACAAAGCCAGTGATATACCTGACACAAGACCTGTGTGGTGGACAAACAAAACATAAAAGGCACACCTCTGGCCATCATGCGGCTAGGCCCACAGTTGAGAGCTATGCAGACAGACTGCATTCCATGTTAAACTAGTATGTACACACAAACCCTGTAACACTGATGCAATACTATGCATATAAT